>NW_027473691.1:0-175263 GCF_050947335.1 Megachile rotundata | reverse complement strand
CACTATTATGAATCTAACTCATATTATTAACCATATTATGCAGATATGATCGATAGAACGACAATTACTATACTGAATACTTTTATTATTATCAATCTAACTCATATTATTAGCCATATTATGCTTATGTGATCGATAGAACGACAATTACTATACTCATTACTCTTATTATTATCAATCTAACTCATATTATTAGCCATATTATGCTTATATGATCGATAGAACGACAATTACTATGCTTATCACTCTTATTATTATCAATCTAACTCATATTATTAGCCATATTATGCTTATGTGATCGATAGAATGACAATTACTATACTTATTACTCTTATTATTATCAATCTAACTAATATTATTAGCCATATCATGCTCATGTGATCGGTAGAACGATAATTACTATACTTATTACTCTTACTATTATCAATCTAACTCATATTATTAGACATATTATGCTTATGTGATCGATAGAACGACAATTACTATACTTATTACTCTTATTATTATCAATCTAACTTGTAGTATTAGCCATATTATGCTTATGTGGACGACAGAACGACAATTACAATACTTATTACACTCACTATTATCAATTTAACTCCTATTATTAAACATATTATGCAGATATGATCGATAGAACGACAATTACTATACTTATTACACTCACTATTATGAATCTAACTCATATTATTAACCATATTATGCAGATATGATCGATAGAACGACAATTACTATACTTATTACTTTTATTATTATCAATCACACTCATATTATTAGCCATATTATGCTTATGTGATCGATAGAACGACAATTACTATACTCATTACTCTTATTATTATCAATCTAACGCATATTATTAACCATATTATGCTTATATGAGCAATAGAACTACAATTACTATACTTATTACTCTTATTATTATCAATCTAACTCATATTATTAGCCATATCATGCTCATATGATCGGTAGAACGATAATTACTATACTTATTACTCTTACTATTATCAATCTAACTCATATTATTAGCCATATTATGCTTATGTGATCGATAGAACGACAATTACTATACTTATTACTCTTATTATTATCAATCTAACTTGTAGTATTAGCCATATTATGCTTATATGGACGACAGAACGACAATTACAATACTTATTACACTCACTATTATCAATCTAACTCATATTATTAACCATAATACGCAGATATGATCGATAGAACGACAATTACTATACTTATTACTTTTATTATTATCAATCTAACTCATATTATTAGCCATATTATGCTTATATGATCGATAGAACGACAACTACAATACTCATTACTCTTACTATTATCAATCTAACTCATATTATTAGCCATATTATGCTTATATGATCGATAGAGCGACAATTACTATACTTATCACTCTTATTATTATCAATCTAACTCATATTATTAGCCATATTATGCTTATGTGATCGATAGAATGACAATTACTATACTTATTACTCTTATTATTATCAATCTAACTCATATTATTAGCCATATCATGCTCATATGATCGGTAGAACGATAATTACTATACTTATTACTCTTACTATTATCAATCTAACTCATATTATTAGCCATATTATGCTTATGTGATCGATAGAACGACAATTACTATACTCATTACTCTTATTATTATCAATCTAACGCATATTATTAACCATATTATGCTTATATGAGCAATTGAACTACAATTACTATACTTATTACACTCACTATTATCAATCTAACTCATATTATTAACCATATTATGCAGATATGATCGATAGAACGACAATTACTATACTTATTACTTTTATTATTATCAATCTAACTCATATTATTAGCCATATTATGCTTATGTGATCGATAGAACGACAATTACTAAACTCATTACTCTTATTATTATCAATCTATCGCATATTGTTAACCATATTATGCTTATATGAGCAATAGAACTACAATTACTATACTTACTACACTCACCATTACCAATCTAACTCATATTATTAACCATATTATGCAGATATGATCGATAGAACAACAATTACTATACTTATTACTCTTATTATTATAAATCTAACTCATATTATTAGCCATATCATGCTTATATGATCGATTGAACGACAATTACTATAGTTATTACTCTTATCATTATCAATCTAACCCATATTATTAGCCATATTATGCTTATATGATCGATAGATCGACAATTACTATACTTGTTACACTCCCTGTTATCAATCTAACTCATATTATTAGCCATATTATGCTTATATGATCGGTAGAACGATAATTACTATACTTATTACTCTTATTATTATCAATCTAACGCATATTATTAACCATATTATGCTTATATGAGCAATAGAACTACAATTGCTATACTTATTACACTCACTTTTATCAATCTAACTCATATTATTAGCCATATTATGCTCATATGATCGGTAGAACGATAATTACTATACTTATTACTCTTAATATTATCAATCTAACTCATATTATTAGCCATATTATGCTTATGTGATCGATAGAACGACAATTACTATACTTATTACTCTTATTATTATCAATCTAACTCATATTATTAGCCATATTATGCTTATGTGATCGATAGAACGACAATTACTATACTTATTACTCTTATTATTATCAATCTAACTCATATTATTAGCCATATTATGCTTATGTGATCGATAGAACGACAATTACTATACTCATTACTCTTATTATTATCAATCTAACGCATATTATTAACCATATTATGCTTATATGAGCAATAGAACTACAATTACTATACTTATTACACTCACTATTATCAATCTAACTCATATTATTAACCATAATATGCAGATATGATCGATAGAACGACAATTACTATACTTATTACTTTTATTATTATCAATCTAACTCATATTATTAGCCATATTATGCTTATATGATCGATAGAACGACAATTACAATACTCATTACTCTTACTATTATCAATCTAACTCATATTATTAGCCATATTATGCTTATATGATCGATAGAGCGACAATTACTATACTTATCACTCTTATTATTATCAATCTAACTCATATTATTAGCCATATTATGTTTATGTGATCGATAGAATGACAATTACTATACTTATTACTCTTATTATTATCAATCTAACTCATATTATTAGCCATATCATGCTCATATGATCGGTAGAACGATAATTACTATACTTATTACTCTTACTATTATCAATCTAACTCATATTATTAGCCATATTATGCTTATGTGATCGATAGAACGACAATTACTATACTCATTACTCTTATTATTATCAATCTAACGCATATTATTAACCATATTATGCTTATATGAGCAATAGAACTACAATTACTATACTTATTACACTAACTATTATCAATCTAACTCATATTATTAACCATATTATGCAGATATGATCGATAGAACGACAATTACTATACTTATTACTTTTATTATTATCAATCTAACTAATATTATTAGCCATATTATGCTTATATGATCGATAGAACGACAATTACAATACTCATTACTCTTATTATTATCAATCTAACTCATATTATTAGCCATATTATGCTTATATGATCGATAGAACGACAATTACTATACTTATCACTCTTATTATTATCAATCTAACTCATATTATTAGCCATATTATGCTTATGTGATCGATAGAATGACAATTACTGTACTTATTACTCTTATTATTATCAATCTAACTCATATTATTAGCCATATCATGCTCATATGATCGGTAGAACGATAATTACTATACTTATTACTCTTACTATTATCAATCTAACTCATATTATTAGCCATATTATGCTTATGTGATCGATAGAACGACAATTACTATACTTATTACTCTTATTATTATCAATCTAACTTGTAGTATTAGCCATATTATGCTTATATGGACGACAGAACGACAATTACAATACTTATTACACTCACTATTATCAATTTAACTCCTATTATTAAACATATTATGCTGATATGATCGATAGAACGACAATTACTATACTTATTACACTCACTATTATGAATCTAACTCATATTATTAACCATATTATGCAGATATGATCGATAGAACGACAATTACTATACTGAATACTTTTATTATTATCAATCTAACTCATATTATTAGCCATATTATGCTTATGTGATCGATAGAACGACAATTACTATACTCATTACTCTTATTATTATCAATCTAACTCATATTATTAGCCATATTATGCTTATATGATCGATAGAACGACAATTACTATGCTTATCACTCTTATTATTATCAATCTAACTCATATTATTAGCCATATTATGCTTATGTGATCGATAGAATGACAATTACTATACTTATTACTCTTATTATTATCAATCTAACTAATATTATTAGCCATATCATGCTCATGTGATCGGTAGAACGATAATTACTATACTTATTACTCTTACTATTATCAATCTAACTCATATTATTAGACATATTATGCTTATGTGATCGATAGAACGACAATTACTATACTTATTACTCTTATTATTATCAATCTAACTTGTAGTATTAGCCATATTATGCTTATGTGGACGACAGAACGACAATTACAATACTTATTACACTCACTATTATCAATTTAACTCCTATTATTAAACATATTATGCAGATATGATCGATAGAACGACAATTACTATACTTATTACACTCACTATTATGAATCTAACTCATATTATTAACCATATTATGCAGATATGATCGATAGAACGACAATTACTATACTTATTACTTTTATTATTATCAATCACACTCATATTATTAGCCATATTATGCTTATGTGATCGATAGAACGACAATTACTATACTCATTACTCTTATTATTATCAATCTAACGCATATTATTAACCATATTATGCTTATATGAGCAATAGAACTACAATTACTATACTTATTACACTCACTATTATCAATCTAACTCATATTAATAACCATATTATGCAGATATGATCAATAGAACGACAATTACTATACTTATTACTTTTATTATTATCAATCTAACTCATATTATTAGCCATATTATGCTTATATGATCGATAGAACGACAATTACTATACTCATTACTCTTATTATTATCAATCTAACTCATATTATTAGCCATATTATGCTTATGTGATCGATAGAACGACAATTACTATACTCATTACTCTTATTATTATCAATCTAACGCATATTATTAACCATATTATGCTTATGTGATCGATAGAACGGCAATTACTATACTCATTACTCTTATTATTATCAATCTAACTCATATTATTAGCCATATCATGCTTATATGATCGATAGAACGACAATTACTATAGTTATTACTCTTATCATTATCAATCTAACCCATATTATTAGCCATATTATGCTTATATGATCGATAGATCGCCAATTACTATACTTGTTACACTCACTGTTATCAATCTAACTCATATTATTAACCATATTATGCAGATATGATCGATAGAACGACAATTACTATACTTATTACTCTTATTATTATCAATCTAACTCATATTATTAGCCATATTATTCTTATATGATCGCTAGAACGACAATTACTATACACATTACTCTTATTATTATCAATCTATCGCATATTATTAACCATATTATGCTTATATGAGCAATAGAACTACAATTACTATACTTATTACACTCACGATAATCAATCTAACTCATATTATGAACCATATTATGCAGATATGATCGATGGAACGACAATTACTATACTTATTACTCTTATTATTATCAATCTAACTCATATTATTAACCATATTATGCTTATATGATCGCTAGAACGACAATTACTATACTCATTACTCTTATTATTATCCATTTATCTCATATTATTAGCCATATTATGCTTATGTGATCGATAGAACGACAATTACTATACTTATCACACTCACTATTGTCAATCTAACTCATATTATTAACCATATTATGCAGATATGATCGATAGGACGACAATCACTATACTTATTACTCTTATTATTATCAATCTAACGCATATTATTAACCAATTTATGCTTATATGAGCAATAGAACTACAATTACTATACTTATTACACTCACTATTATCAATCTAACTCATATTATTAACCATATTATGCAGATATGATCGATAGAACAACAATTACTATACTTATTACTCTTATTATTATAAATCTAACTCATATTATTAGCCATATCATGCTTATATGATCGATAGAACGACAATTACTATAGTTATTACTCTTATCATTATCAATCTAACCCATATTATTAGCCATATTATGCTTATATGATCGATAGATCGACAATTACTATACTTGTTACACTCCCTGCTATCAATCTAACTCATATTATTAGCCATATTATGCTTATATGATCGGTAGAACGATAATTACTATACTTATTACTCTAATTATTATCAATCTAACGCATATTATTAACCATATTATGCTTATATGAGCAATAGAACTACAATTGCTATACTTATTACACTCACTTTTATCAATCTAACTCATATTATTAGCCATATTATGCTCATATGATCGGTAGAACGATAATTACTATACTTATTACTCTTACTATTATCAATCTAACTCATATTATTAGCCATATTATGCTTATGTGATCGATAGAACGACAATTACTATACTTATTACTCTTATTATTATCAATCTAACTCATATTATTAGCCATATTATGCTTATGTGATCGATAGAACGACAATTACTATACTTATTACTCTTATTATTATCAATCTAACTCATATTATTAGCCATATTATGCTTATGTGATCGATAGAACGACAATTACTATACTCATTACTCTTACTATTATCAATCTAACGCATATTATTAACCATATTATGCTTATATGATCGATAGAACGACAGTTACAATACTCATTACTCTTATTATTATCAATCTAACTCATATTATTAGCCATATTATGCTTATATGATCGATAGAACGACAATTACTATACTTATCACTCTTATTATTATCAATCTAACTCATATTATTAGCCATATTATGCTTATGTGATCGATAGAATGACAATTACGGTACTTATTACTCTTATTATTATCAATCTAACTCATATTATTAGACATATCATGCTCATATGATCGGTAGAACGATAATTACTATACTTATTACTGTTACTATCATCAATCTAACTCATATTATTAGCCATATTATGCTTATGTGATCGATAGAACGACAATTACTATACTTATTACTCTTATTATTATCAATCTAACTTGTAGTATTAGCCATATTATGCTTATATGGACGACAGAACGACAATTACAATACTTATTACACTCACTATTATCAATTTAACTCCTATTATTAAACATATTATGCTGATATGATCGATAGAACGACAATTACTATACTTATTACACTCACTATTATGAATCTAACTCATATTATTAACCATATTATGCAGATATGATCGATAGAACGACAATTACTATACTGAATACTTTTATTATTATCAATCTAACTCATATTATTAGCCATATTATGCTTATGTGATCGATAGAATGACAATTACTATACTTATTACTCTTATTATTATCAATCTAACTAATATTATTAGCCATATCATGCTCATATGATCGGTAGAACGATAATTACTATACTTATTACTCTTACTATTATCAATCTAACTCATATTATTAGACATATTACGCTTATGTGATCGATAGAACGACAATTACTATACTTATTACTCTTATTATTATCAATCTAACTTGTAGTATTAGCCATATTATGCTTATATGGACGACAGAACGACAATTACAATACTTATTACACTCACTATTATCAATTTAACTCCTATTATTAAACATATTATGCAGATATGATCGATAGAACGACAATTACTATACTTATTACACTCACTATTATGAATCTAACTCATATTATTAACCATATTATGCAGATATGATCGATAGAACGACAATTACTATACTTATTACTTTTATTATTACCAATCTAACTCATATTATTAGCCATATTATGCTTATATGATCGATAGAACGATAATTACTATACTCATTACTCTTATTATTATCAATCTAACTCATATTATTAGCCATATTATGCTTATGTGATCGATAGAACGACAATTACTATACTCATTACTCTTATTATTATCAATCTAACGCATATTATTAACCATATTATGCTTATGTGATCGATAGAACGGCAATTACTATACTTATTACTCTTATTATTATCAATCTAACGCATATTATTAACCATATAATGCTTATATGAGCAATAGAAGTACAATTACTATACTTATGACACTCACTGTTATCAATCTAACTCATATTATGAACCATATTATGCAGATATGCTCGATAGGACGACAATTACTATACTTATTACTCTTATTATTATCCATCTATCTCATATTATTAGCCATATTATGCTTATGTGATCGATAGAACGACAATTACTATACTCATTACTCTTATTATTATCAATCTAACTCACATTATGAACCACATTATGCAGATATGCTCGATAGGACGACAATTACTATACTTATTACTCTTATTATTATCCATCTATCTCATATTATTAGCCATATTATGCTTATGTGATCGATAGAACGACAATTACTATACTTATTACACTCACTATTGTCAATCTAACTCATATTATTAACCATATTATGCAAATATGATCGATAGGACGAAAATTACTATACTCATTACTCTTATTATTATCAACCTATCGCATATTATTCACCATATTATGCTTATATGAGCAATAGAACTACAATTACTATACTTATTACACTCACCATTACCAATGTAACTCATATTATTAACCATATTATGCAGATATGATCGATAGAACGACAATTATAATACTTATTACTCTTATTATTATCTATCTAACTCATATTATTAGCCATATCATGCTTATATGATCGATAGAACGACAATTACTATAGTTATTACTCTTATCATTATCAATCTAACCCATATTATTAGCCATATTATGATTATATGATCGATAGATCGCCAATTACTATACTTATTACACTCACTGTTATTAATCTAACTCATTATTAGCCGTATTATGCTTATATGATCGGTAGAACGATAATTACTATACTTATTACTCTTATTATTATCAATCTAGCTTGTAGTATTAGCCATATTATGCTTATATGGACGACAGAACGACAATTACAATACTTATTACACTCACTATTATCAATTTAACTCATATTATTAACCATATTATGCAGATATGATCGATAGAACGACAATTACTATACTTATTACTCTTATTATTATCAATCTACCGCATATTACTACCCATATTATGCTTATATGAGCAATAGAACTACAATTACTATACTTATTACACTCACTATTATCAATCTAACTCATATTATGAACCATATTATGCAGATATGATCGATAGAACGACAATTACTATACTTATTACTCTTATTATTATCAATCTAACTCATATTATTAGCCATATTATGCTTATATGATCGCTAGAACGACAATTACTATACTCATTACTCTTATTATTATCAATCTAACGCATATTATTAACCATATTATGCTTATATGAGCAATAGAAGTACAATTACTATACTTATTACACTCACTGTTATCAATCTAACTCATATTATGAACCACATTATGCAGATATGCTCGATAGGACGACAATTACTATACTTATTACTCTTATTATTATCCATCTATCTCATATTATTAGCCATATTATGCTTATGTGATCGATAGAAAGACAATTACTATACTTATTACTCTTATTATTATCAATCTAACGCATATTATTAACCATATAATGCTTATATGAGCAATAGAAGTACAATTACTATACTTATGACACTCACTGTTATCAATCTAACTCATATTATGAACCATATTATGCAGATATGCTCGATAGGACGACAATTACTATACTTATTACTCTTATTATTATCCATCTATCTCATATTATTAGCCATATTATGCTTATGTGATCGATAGAACGACAATTACTATACTCATTACTCTTATTATTATCAATCTAACTCACATTATGAACCACATTATGCAGATATGCTCGATAGGACGACAATTACTATACTTATTACTCTTATTATTATCCATCTATCTCATATTATTAGCCATATTATGCTTATGTGATCGATAGAACGACAATTACTATACTTATTACACTCACTATTGTCAATCTAACTCATATTATTAACCATATTATGCAAATATGATCGATAGGACGAAAATTACTATACTCATTACTCTTATTATTATCAACCTATCGCATATTATTCACCATATTATGCTTATATGAGCAATAGAACTACAATTACTATACTTATTACACTCACCATTACCAATGTAACTCATATTATTAACCATATTATGCAGATATGATCGATAGAACGACAATTATAATACTTATTACTCTTATTATTATCTATCTAACTCATATTATTAGCCATATCATGCTTATATGATCGATAGAACGACAATTACTATAGTTATTACTCTTATCATTATCAATCTAACCCATATTATTAGCCATATTATGATTATATGATCGATAGATCGCCAATTACTATACTTATTACACTCACTGTTATTAATCTAACTCATTATTAGCCGTATTATGCTTATATGATCGGTAGAACGATAATTACTATACTTATTACTCTTATTATTATCAATCTAGCTTGTAGTATTAGCCATATTATGCTTATATGGACGACAGAACGACAATTACAATACTTATTACACTCACTATTATCAATTTAACTCATATTATTAACCATATTATGCAGATATGATCGATAGAACGACAATTACTATACTTATTACTCTTATTATTATCAATCTACCGCATATTACTACCCATATTATGCTTATATGAGCAATAGAACTACAATTACTATACTTATTACACTCACTATTATCAATCTAACTCATATTATGAACCATATTATGCAGATATGATCGATAGAACGACAATTACTATACTTATTACTCTTATTATTATCAATCTAACTCATATTATTAGCCATATTATGCTTATATGATCGCTAGAACGACAATTACTATACTCATTACTCTTATTATTATCAATCTAACGCATATTATTAACCATATTATGCTTATATGAGCAATAGAAGTACAATTACTATACTTATTACACTCACTGTTATCAATCTAACTCATATTATGAACCACATTATGCAGATATGCTCGATAGGACGACAATTACTATACTTATTACTCTTATTATTATCCATCTATCTCATATTATTAGCCATATTATGCTTATGTGATCGATAGAAAGACAATTACTATACTTATTACACTCACTATTTTCAATCAAACTCATATTATTAACCATATTATGCAAATATGATCGATAGGACGACAATTACTATACTCATTACTCTTATTATTATCAACCTATCGCATATTATTCACCATATTATGCTTATATGAGCAATAGAACTACAATTACTATACTTATTACACTCACCATTACCAATCTAACTCATATTATTAACCATATTATGCAGATATGATCGATAGAACGACAATTACTATACTTATTACTCTTATTATTATCAATCTAACTCATATTATTAGCCATATCATGCTTATATGATCGATAGAACGACAATTACTATAGTTATTACTCTTATCATTATCAATCTAACGCATATTATTAACCATATTATGCTTATATGAGCAATAGAACTACAATTACTATACTTATTACACTCACTATTATCAATCTAACTCATATTAACCATATTATGCAGATATGATCGATAGAACGACAATTACTATACTTATTACTTTTATTATTATCAATCTAACTCATATTATTAGCCATATCATGCTTATATGATCGATAGAACGACAATTACTATAGTTATTACTCTTATCATTATCAATCTAACGCATATTATTAACCATATTATGCTTATATGAGCAATAGAACTACAATTACTATACTTATTACACTCACTATTATCAATCTAACTCATATTATTAACCATATTATGCAGATATGATAGATAGAACGACAATTACTATACTTATTACTTTTATTATTATCAATCTAACTCATATTATTAGCCATATTATGCTTATATGATCGATAGAACGACAATTGCTATACTCATTACTCTTATTATTATCAATCTAACTCATATTATTAGCCATATTATGCTTATATGATCGATAGAACGACAATTACTATACCCATTGCTCTTATTATTATCAATCTATCGCATATTATTAACCATATTATGCTTATATGAGCAATAGAACTACAATTACTATACTTATTACACTCACTATTATCAATCTAACTCATATTAACCATATTATGCAGATATGATCGATAGAACGACAATTACTATACTTATTACTTTTATTATTATCAATCTAACTCATATTATTAGCCATATCATGCTTATATGATCGATAGAACGACAATTACTATAGTTATTACTCTTATCATTATCAATCTAACGCATATTATTAACCATATTATGCTTATATGAGCAATAGAACTACAATTACTATACTTATTACACTCACTATTATCAATCTAACTCATATTATTAACCATATTATGCAGATATGATAGATAGAACGACAATTACTATACTTATTACTTTTATTATTATCAATCTAACTCATATTATTAGCCATATTATGCTTATATGATCGATAGAACGACAATTACTATACTCATTACTCTTATTATTATCAATCTAACTCATATTATTAGCCATATTATGCTTATATGATCGATAGAACGACAATTACTATACCCATTGCTCTTATTATTATCAATCTATCGCATATTATTAACCATATTATGCTTATATGAGCAATAGAACTACAATTACTATACTTATTACACTCACCATTACCAATCTAACTCATATTATTAACCATATTATGCAGATATGATAGATAGAACGACAATTACTATACTGGTTACTCTTATCATTATCAATCTAACTCATATTATTAGCCATATTATGCTTATGTGATCGATAGAACGACAATTACTATACTTATTACTCTTATTATTATCCATCTATCTCATATTATTAGCCATATTATGCTTATGTGATCGATAGAACGACAATTACTATACTTATTACACCCACTATTGTCAATCTAACTCATATTATTAACCATATTATGCAGATATGAGCAATAGAACTACAATTACTATACTTATTACACTCACTATTATCAATCTAACTCATATTATTAGCCATATTATGCTTATATGATCAGTAGAACGATAATTACTATACTTATTACTCTTACTATTATCAATCTAACTCACATTATTAGCCATATTATGCTTATGTGATCGATAGAACGACAATTACTATAGTTATTACTCTTATCATTATCAATCTAACCCATATTATTAGCCATATTATGCTTATATGATCGATAGATCGACAATTACTATACTTATTACACTCACTGTTATCAATCTAACTCATATTATTAGCCATATTATGCTTTTATGATCGGTAGAACGATAATTACTATACTTATTACTCTTACTATTATCAATCTAACTCACATTATTAGCCATATTATGCTTATGTGATCGATAGAACGACAATTACTATACTTATTACTCTTATTATTATCAATCTATCGCATATTACTACCCATATTATGCTTATATGAGCAATAGAACTACAATTACTATACTTATTACACTCACTATTATCAATCTAACTCATATTATGAACCATATTATGCAGATATGATCGATAGAACGACAATTACTATACTTATTACTCTTATTATTATCAATCTAACTCATATTATTAGCCATATTATGCTTATATGATCGCTAGAACTACAATTACTATACTCATTACTCTTATTATTATCAATCTAACGCATATTATTAACCATATTATGCTTATATGAGCAATAGAAGTACAATTACTATACTTATTACACTCACTGTTATCAATCTAACTCATATTATGAACCACATTATGCAGATATGCTCGATAGGACGACAATTACTATACTTATTACTCTTATTATTATCCATCTATCTCATATTATTAGCCATATTATGCTTATGTGATCGATAGAACGACAATTACTATACTTATTACACTCACTATTGCCAATCTAACTCATATTATTAACCATATTATGCTTATGTGATCGATAGAACGACAATTACTAAACTTATTACTCTTATTATTATCAATCTAGCTTGTAGTATTAGCCATATTATGCTTATATGATCGATAGAACGACAATTACTAAACTTATTACTCTTATTATTATCAATCTAGCTTGTAGTATTAGCCATATTATGCTTATATGATCGATAGAACGACAATTACTATACTTATTACTCTTATTATTATCCATTTATCTCATATTATTAGCCATATTATGCTTATGTGATCGATAGAACGACAATTACTATACTTATTACACTCACGATTATCAATCTAACTCATATTATGAACCATATTATGCAGATATGATCGATAGACGGACAATTACTATACTTATTACTCTTATTATTATCAATCTAACGCATATTATTAACCATATTATGCTTATATGAGCAATAGAACTACAATTACTATACTTATTACACTCACTATTATCAATCTAACTCATATTATTAACCATATTATGCAGATATGATCGATAGAACGACAATTACTATACTTATTAATTTTATTATTATCAATCTAACTCATATTATTAGCCATATTATGGTTATATGATCGATGGAACGACAATTACTATACTTATTACTCTTACTATTATCAATCTAACTCATATTATTGGCCATATTATGCTTATGTGATCGATAGAACGACAATTACTATACTTATTACTCTTATTATTATCAATCTAGCTTGTAGTATTAGTCATATTATGCTTATATGGACGACAGAACGACAATTACAATACTTATTACACTCACTATTATCAATTTAACTCATTTTATTAACCATATTATGCAGATATGATCGATAGAACGACAATTACTATACTTATTACTCTTATTATTATCAATCTAACTCATATTATTAGCCATATTATGCTTATATGATCGCTAGAACGACAATTACTATACTCATTACTCTTATTACTATCAATCTAACGCATATTATTAACCATATAATGCTTATATGAGCAATAGAACTACAATTACTATACTTATTACACTCACTGTTATCAATCTAACTCATATTATTAACCATATTATGCAGATATGATCGATAGAACGACAATTACTATACTTATTAATTTTATTATTATCAATCTAACTCATATTATTAGCCATATTATGCTTATTTGATCGATAGAACGACAATTACTATACTCATTACTCTTATTATTATCAATCTAACTCTTATTATTTGCCATATTATGCTTATGTGATCGATAGAACGGCAATTACTATACTTATTACTCTTATTATTATCAATCTAACGCATATTATTAACCATATTATGCTTATGTGAGCAATAGAACTACAATTACTATACTTATTACACTCACTATTATCAATCTAACTCATATTATTAACCATATTATGCAGATATGATCGATAGAACGACAATTACTATACTTATTAATTTTATTATTATCAATCTAACTCATATTATTAGCCATATTATGCTTATGTGATCGATAGAACGACAATTACTATACTCATTACTCTTATTGTTATCAATCTAACGCATATTATTAACCATATTATGCTTATATGAGCAATAGAACTACAATTACTATACTTATTACACTCACTATTATCAATCTAACTCATATTATTAACCATATTATGCAGATATGATCGATAGAACGACAATTACTATACTTATTACTTTTATTATTATCAATCTAACTCACATTATTAGCCATATTATGCTTATATGATCGATAAAACGACAATTACTATACTCATTACTCTTATTATTATCAATCTAACTCTTATTATTTGCCATATTATGCTTATGTGATCGATAGAACGGCAATTACTATACTTATTACTCTTATTATTATCAATCTAACGCATATTATTAACCATATTATGCTTATGTGAGCAATAGAACTACAATTACTATACTTATTACACTCACTATTGTCAATCTAACTCATATTATGAACCATATTATGCAGATATGATCGATAGAACGACAATTACTATACTTATTACTCTTATTGTTATCAATCTAACTCATATTATTAGCCATATTATGCTTATATGATCGCTAGAACGACAATTACTATACTCATTACTCTTATTGTTATCAATCTAACGCATATTATTAACCATATAATGCTTATATGAGCAATAGAAGTACAATTACTATACTTATGACACTCACTGTTATCAATCTAACTCATATTATGAACCATATTATGCAGATATGCTCGATAGGACGACAATTACTATACTTATTACTCTTATTATTATCCATCTATCTCATATTATTAGCCATATTATGCTTATGTGATCGATAGAACGACAATTACTATACTTATTACACTCACTATTGTCAATCTAACTCATATTATTAACCATATTATGCAGATATGCTCGATAGAACGACAATTACTATACTTATTACTCTTATTATTATCAATCTACCTCATATTATTAGCCATATTATGCTTATGTGATCGATAGAACGACAATTACTATACTTATTACTCTTATTATTATCAATCTAACTCATATTATTTGCCATATTATGCTTATGTGATCGATAGAACGGCAATTACTATACTTATTACTGTTATTATTATCAATCTAACGCATATTATTAACCATATTATGCTTATATGAGCAATAGAACTACAATTACTATACTTATTACACTCACTATTATCAATCTAACTCATATTATTAACCATATTATGCAGATATGATCGATAGAACGACAATTACTATACTTATTAATTTTATTATTATCAATCTAACTCATATTATTAGCCATATTATGCTTATATGATCGATAGAACGACAATTACTATACTTATTGCTCTTATTATTATCAATCTAACTCATATTATTAGCCATATTATGCTTATATGATCGATAGACGACAATTACTATACTTATTACACTCACTATTGTCAATCTAACTCATATTATTAACCATATTATGCTTATATGATCGATAGAACGACAATTACTATACTCATTACTCTTATTATTATCAATCTAACGCATATTATTAACCATATAATGCTTATATGAGCAATAGAAGTACAATTACTATACTTATGACACTCACTGTTATCAATCTAACTCATATTATGAACCATATTATGCAGATATTCTCGATAGGACGACAATTACTATACTTATTACTCTTATTATTATCCATCTATCTCATATTATTAGCCATATTATGCTTATGTGATCGATAGAACGACAATTACTATACTCATTACTCTTATTATTATCAATCTAACGCATATTATTAACCATATTATGCTTATATGAGCAATAGAACTACAATTACTATACTTATTACTCTTATTATTATCAATCTAACTCATATTATTAGCCATATTATGCTTATATGATCGATAGACGACAATTACTATACTTATTACACTCACTATTGTCAATCTAACTCATATTATTAACCATATTATGCAGATATGATCGATAGGACGACAATTACTATACTCATTACTCTTATTATTATCAATCTATCGCATATTATTAACCATATTATGCTTATATGAGCAATAGAACTACAATTACTATACTTATTACACTCACTATTATCAATCTAACTCATATTATGAACCATATTATGCAGATATGATCGATAGAACGACAATTACTATACTTATTACTCTTATTGTTATCAATCTAACTCATATTATTAGCCATATTATGCTTATATGATCGCTAGAACGACAATTACTATACTCATTACTCTTATTATTATCAATCTAACGCATATTATTAACCATATAATGCTTATATGAGCAATAGAAGTACAATTACTATACTTATGACACTCACTGTTATCAATCTAACTCATATTATGAACCATATTATGCAGATATGATCGATAGAACGACAATTACTATACTTATTACTCTTATTATTATCAATCTAACTCATATTATTAGCCATATTATGCTTATATGATCGATAGAACGACAATTACTATACGCATTACTCTTATTATTATCAATCTAACGCATGTTATTAACCATATTATGCTTATATGAGCAATAGAACTACAATTACTATACTTATTACACTCACTATTATCAATCTAACTCATATTATTAACCATATTATGCAGATATGATCGATAGAACGACAATTACTATACTTATTAATTTTATTATTATCAATCTAACTCATATTATTAGCCATATTATGCTTATGTGATCGATAGAACGTCAATTACTATACTCATTACTCTTATTGTTATCAATCTAACGCATATTATTAACCATATTATGCTTATATGAGCAATAGAACTACAATTACTATACTTATTACACTCACTATTATCAATCTAACTCATATTATTAACCATATTATGCAGATATGATCGATAGAACGACAATTACTATACTTATTACTTTTATTATTATCAATCTAACTCATATTATTAGCCATATTATGCTTATATGATCGATAAAACGACAATTACTATACTCATTACTCTTATTATTATCAATCTAACTCATATTATTAGCCATATTATGCTTATATGATCGGTAGAACGACAATCACTATACTTATTGCTCTTATTATTATCAATCTAACTCATATTATTAGCCATATTATGCTTATATGATCGATAGACGACAATTACTATACTTATTACACTCACTATTGTCAATCTAACTCATATTATTAACCATATTATGCAGATATGATCGATAGGACGACAATTACTATACTCATTACTCTTATTATTATCATCTATCGCATATTATTAACTATATTATGCTTATATGAGCAATAGAACTACAATTACTATACTTATTGCACTCACTATTGTCAATCTAACTCATATTATTAACCATATTATGCTTATATGATCGATAGAACGACAATTACTATACTCATTACTCTTATTATTATCAATCTAACGCATATTATTAACCATATAATGCTTATATGAGCAATAGAAGTACAATTACTATACTTATGACACTCACTGTTATCAATCTAACTCATATTATGAACCATATTATGCAGATATTCTCGATAGGACGACAATTACTATACTTATTACTTTTATTATTATCAATCTAACTCATATTATTAGCCATATTATGCTTATATGATCGATAAAACGACAATTACTATACTCATTACTCTTATTATTATCAATCTAACTCATATTATTAGCCATATTATGCTTATGTGATCGATAGAACGACAATTACTATACCTATTACACTCACTATTGTCAATCTAACTCATATTATTAACCATATTATGCAGATATGCTCGATAGAACGACAATTACTATACTCATTACTCTTATTATTATCAATCTAACGCACATTATTAACCATATTATGCTTATATGAGCAATAGAACTACAATTACTATACTTATTACACTCACTATTATCAATCTAACTCATATTATTAACCATATTATGCAGATATGATCGATAGAACGACAATTACTATACTTATTACTTTTATTATTATCAATCTAACTCATATTATTAGCCATATTATGCTTATATGATCGATAAAACGACAATTACTATACTCATTACTCTTATTATTATCAATCTAACTCATATTATTAGCCATATTATGCTTATGTGATCGATAGAACGACAATTACTATACCTATTACACTCACTATTGTCAATCTAACTCATATTATTAACCATATTATGCAGATATGCTCGATAGAACGACAATTACTATACTCATTACTCTTATTATTATCAATCTAACGCATATTATTAACCATATTATGCTTATATGAGCAATAGAACTACAATTACTATACTTATTACTCTTATTATTATCAATCTAACTCATATTATTAGCCATATTATGCTTATATGATCGATAGACGACAATTACTATACTTATTACACTCACTATTGTCAATCTAACTCATATTATTAACCATATTATGCAGATATGATCGATAGGACGACAATTACTATACTCATTACTCTTATTATTATCAATCTATCGCATATTATTAACCATATTATGCTTATATGAGCAATAGAACTACAATTACTATACTTATTACACTCACTATTATCAATCTAACTCATATTATGAACCATATTATGCAGATATGATCGATAGAACGACAATTACTATACTTATTACTCTTATTGTTATCAATCTAACTCATATTATTAGCCATATTATGCTTATATGATCGCTAGAACGACAATTACTATACTCATTACTCTTATTATTATCAATCTAACGCATATTATTAACCATATAATGCTTATATGAGCAATAGAAGTACAATTACTATACTTATGACACTCACTGTTATCAATCTAACTCATATTATGAACCATATTATGCAGATATGCTCGATAGGACGACAATTACTATACTTATTACTCTTATTATTATCCATCTATCTCATATTATTAGCCATATTATGCTTATGTGATCGATAGAACGACAATTACTATACTTATTACACTCACTATTGTGAATCTAACTCATATTATTAACCATATTATGCAGATATGCTCGATAGAACGACAATTACTATACTTATTACTCTTATTATTATCAATCTACCTCATATTATTAGCCATATTATGCTTATGTGATCGATAGAACGACAATTACTATACTTATTACTGTTATTATTATCAATCTAACTCATATTATTTGCCATATTATGCTTATGTGATCGATGGAACGGCAATTACTATACTTATTACTGTTATTATTATCAATCTAACGCATATTATTAACCATATTATGCTTATATGAGCAATAGAACTACAATTACTATACTTATTACACTCACTATTATCAATCTAACTCATATTATTAACCATATTATGCAGATATGATCGATAGAACGACAATTACTATACTTATTAATTTTATTATTATCAATCTAACTCATATTATTAGCCATATTATGCTTATATGATCGATAGAACGACAATTACTATACTTATTGCTCTTATTATTATCAATCTAACTCATATTATTAGCCATATTATGCTTATATGATCGATAGACGACAATTACTATACTTATTACACTCACTATTGTCAATCTAACTCATATTATTAACCATATTATGCTTATATGATCGATAGAACGACAATTACTATACTCATTACTCTTATTATTATCAATCTAACGCATATTATTAACCATATAATGCTTATATGAGCAATAGAAGTACAATTACTATACTTATGACACTCACTGTTATCAATCTAACTCATATTATGAACCATATTATGCAGATATTCTCGATAGGACGACAATTACTATACTTATTACTCTTATTATTATCCATCTATCTCATATTATTAGCCATATTATGCTTATGTGATCGATAGAACGACAATTACTATACTCATTACTCTTATTATTATCAATCTAACGCATATTATTAACCATATTATGCTTATATGAGCAATAGAACTACAATTACTATACTTATTACTCTTATTATTATCAATCTAACTCATATTATTAGCCATATTATGCTTATATGATCGATAGACGACAATTACTATACTTATTACACTCACTATTGTCAATCTAACTCATATTATTAACCATATTATGCAGATATGATCGATAGAACGACAATTACTATACTTATTACTCTTATTGTTATCAATCTAACTCATATTATTAGCCATATTATGCTTATATGATCGCTAGAACGACAATTACTATACTCATTACTCTTATTATTATCAATCTAACGCATATTATTAACCATATAATGCTTATATGAGCAATAGAAGTACAATTACTATACTTATGACACTCACTGTTATCAATCTAACTCATATTATGAACCATATTATGCAGATATGATCGATAGAACGACAATTACTATACTTATTACTTTTATTATTATCAATCTAACTCATATTATTAGCCATATTATGCAGATATGATCGATAGAACGACAATTACTATACTTATTACTTTTATTATTATCAATCTAACTCATATTATTAGCCATATTATGCTTATATGATCGATAGAACGACAATTACTATACTTATTACTCTTATTATTATCAATCTAACTCATATTATTAGCCATATTATGCTTATATGATCGATAGAACGACAATTACTATACGCATTACTCTTATTATTATCAATCTAACGCATGTTATTAACCATATTATGCTTATATGAGCAATAGAACTACAATTACTATACTTATTACACTCACTATTATCAATCTAACTCATATTATTAACCATATTATGCAGATATGATCGATAGAACGACAATTACTATACTTATTAATTTTATTATTATCAATCTAACTCATATTATTAGCCATATTATGCTTATGTGATCGATAGAACGTCAATTACTATACTCATTACTCTTATTGTTATCAATCTAACGCATATTATTAACCATATTATGCTTATATGAGCAATAGAACTACAATTACTATACTTATTACACTCACTATTATCAATCTAACTCATATTATTAACCATATTATGCAGATATGATCGATAGAACGACAATTACTATACTTATTACTTTTATTATTATCAATCTAACTCATATTATTGGCCATATTATGCTTATATGATCGATAAAACGACAATTACTATACTCATTACTCTTATTATTATCAATCTAACTCATATTATTAGCCATATTATGCTTATATGATCGGTAGAACGACAATCACTATACTTATTGCTCTTATTATTATCAATCTAACTCATATTATTAGCCATATTATGCTTATATGATCGATAGACGACAATTACTATACTTATTACACTCACTATTGTCAATCTAACTCATATTATTAACCATATTATGCAGATATGATCGATAGGACGACAATTACTATACTCATTACTCTTATTATTATCATCTATCGCATATTATTAACTATATTATGCTTATATGAGCAATAGAACTACAATTACTATACTTATTGCACTCACTATTGTCAATCTAACTCATATTATTAACCATATTATGCTTATATGATCGATAGAACGACAATTACTGTACTCATTACTCTTATTATTATCAATCTAACGCATATTATTAACCATATAATGCTTATATGAGCAATAGAAGTACAATTACTATACTTATGACACTCACTGTTATCAATCTAACTCATATTATGAACCATATTATGCAGATATTCTCGATAGGACGACAATTACTATACTTATTACTCTTATTATTATCCATCTATCTCATATTATTAGCCATATTATGCTTATGTGATCGATAGAACGACAATTACTATACTCATTACTCTTATTATTATCAATCTAACGCATATTATTAACCATATAATGCTTATATGAGCAATAGAAGTACAATTACTATACTTATGACACTCACTGTTATCAATCTAACTCATATTATGAACCATATTATGCAGATATGCTCGATAGGACGACAATTACTATACTTATTACTCTTATTATTATCCATCTATCTCATATTATTAGCCATATTATGCTTATGTGATCGATAGAACGACAATTACTATACTTATTACACTCACTATTGTCAATCTAACTCATATTATTAACCATATTATGCAGATATGCTCGATAGAACGACAATTACTATACTTATTACTCTTATTATTATCAATCTACCTCATATTATTAGCCATATTATGCTTATGTGATCGATAGAACGACAATTACTATACTTATTACTCTTATTATTATCAATCTAACTCATATTATTTGCCATATTATGCTTATGTGATCGATAGAACGGCAATTACTATACTTATTACTCTTATTATTATCAATCTAACGCATATTATTAACCATATTATGCTTATATGAGCAATAGAACTACAATTACTATACTTATTACACTCACTATTATCAATCTAACTCATATTATTAACCATATTATGCAGATATGATCGATAGAACGACAATTACTATACTTATTACTTTTATTATTATCAATCTAACTCATATTATTAGCCATATTATGCAGATATGATCGATAGAACGACAATTACTATACTTATTACTTTTATTATTATCAATCTAACTCATATTATTAGCCATATTATGCTTATATGATCGATAGAACGACAATTACTATACTTATTACTCTTATTATTATCAATCTAACTCATATTATTAGCCATATTATGCTTGTATGATCGATAGAACGACAATTACTAAACTCATTACTCTTATTATTATCAATCTATCGCATATTGTTAACCATATTATGCTTATATGAGCAATAGAACTACAATTACTATACTTACTCCACTCACCATTACCAATCTAACTCATATTATTAACCATATTATGCAGATATGATCGATAGAACAACAATTACTATACTTATTACTCTTATTATTATAAATCTAACTCATATTATTAGCCATATCATGCTTATATGATCGATTGAACGACAATTACTATAGTTATTACTCTTATCATTATCAATCTAACCCATATTATTAGCCATATTATGTTTATATGATCGATAGATCGACAATTACTATACTTGTTACACTCCCTGTTATCAATCTAACTCATATTATTAGCCATATTATGCTTATATGATCGGTAGAACGATAATTACTATACTTATTACTCTTATTATTATCAATCTAACGCATATTATTAACCATATTATGCTTATATGAGCAATAGAACTACAATTGCTATACTTATTACACTCACTTTTATCAATCTAACTCATATTATTAGCCATATTATGCTCATATGATCGGTAGAACGATAATTACTATACTTATTACTCTTACTATTATCAATCTAACTCATATTATTAGCCATATTATGCTTATGTGATCGATAGAACGACAATTACTATACTTATTACTCTTATTATTATCAATCTAACTCATATTATTAGCCATATTATGCTTATGTGATCGATAGAACGACAATTACTATACTTATTACTCTTATTATTATCAATCTAACTCATATTATTAGCCATATTATGCTTATGTGATCGATAGAACGACAATTACTATACTCATTACTCTTATTATTATCAATCTAACGCATATTATTAACCATATTATGCTTATATGAGCAATAGAACTACAATTACTATACTTATTACACTCACTATTATCAATCTAACTCATATTATTAACCATAATATGCAGATATGATCGATAGAACGACAATTACTATACTTATTACTTTTATTATTATCAATCTAACTCATATTATTAGCCATATTATGCTTATATGATCGATAGAACGACAATTACAATACTCATTACTCTTACTATTATCAATCTAACTCATATTATTAGCCATATTATGCTTATATGATCGATAGAGCGACAATTACTATACTTATCACTCTTATTATTATCAATCTAACTCATATTATTAGCCATATTATGTTTATGTGATCGATAGAATGACAATTACTATACTTATTACTCTTATTATTATCAATCTAACTCATATTATTAGCCATATCATGCTCATATGATCGGTAGAACGATAATTACTATACTTATTACTCTTACTATTATTAATCTAACTCATATTATTAGCCATATTATGCTTATGTGATCGATAGAACGACAATTACTATACTCATTACTCTTATTATTATCAATCTAACGCATATTATTAACCATATTATGCTTATATGAGCAATAGAACTACAATTACTATACTTATTACACTAACTATTATCAATCTAACTCATATTATTAACCATATTATGCAGATATGATCGATAGAACGACAATTACTATACTTATTACTTTTATTATTATCAATCTAACTAATATTATTAGCCATATTATGCTTATATGATCGATAGAACGACAATTACAATACTCATTACTCTTATTATTATCAATCTAACTCATATTATTAGCCATATTATGCTTATATGATCGATAGAACGACAATTACTATACTTATCACTCTTATTATTATCAATCTAACTCATATTATTAGCCATATTATGCTTATGTGATCGATAGAATGACAATTACTGTACTTATTACTCTTATTATTATCAATCTAACTCATATTATTAGCCATATCATGCTCATATGATCGGTAGAACGATAATTACTATACTTATTACTCTTACTATTATCAATCTAACTCATATTATTAGCCATATTATGCTTATGTGATCGATAGAACGACAATTACTATACTTATTACTCTTATTATTATCAATCTAACTTGTAGTATTAGCCATATTATGCTTATATGGACGACAGAACGACAATTACAATACTTATTACACTCACTATTATCAATTTAACTCCTATTATTAAACATATTATGCTGATATGATCGATAGAACGACAATTACTATACTTATTACACTCACTATTATGAATCTAACTCATATTATTAACCATATTATGCAGATATGATCGATAGAACGACAATTACTATACTGAATACTTTTATTATTATCAATCTAACTCATATTATTAGCCATATTATGCTTATGTGATCGATAGAACGACAATTACTATACTCATTACTCTTATTATTATCAATCTAACTCATATTATTAGCCATATTATGCTTATATGATCGATAGAACGACAATTACTATGCTTATCACTCTTATTATTATCAATCTAACTCATATTATTAGCCATATTATGCTTATGTGATCGATAGAATGACAATTACTATACTTATTACTCTTATTATTATCAATCTAACTAATATTATTAGCCATATCATGCTCATGTGATCGGTAGAACGATAATTACTATACTTATTACTCTTACTATTATCAATCTAACTCATATTATTAGACATATTATGCTTATGTGATCGATAGAACGACAATTACTATACTTATTACTCTTATTATTATCAATCTAACTTGTAGTATTAGCCATATTATGCTTATGTGGACGACAGAACGACAATTACAATACTTATTACACTCACTATTATCAATTTAACTCCTATTATTAAACATATTATGCAGATATGATCGATAGAACGACAATTACTATACTTATTACACTCACTATTATGAATCTAACTCATATTATTAACCATATTATGCAGATATGATCGATAGAACGACAATTACTATACTTATTACTTTTATTATTATCAATCACACTCATATTATTAGCCATATTATGCTTATGTGATCGATAGAACGACAATTACTATACTCATTACTCTTATTATTATCAATCTAACGCATATTATTAACCATATTATGCTTATATGAGCAATAGAACTACAATTACTATACTTATTACTCTTATTATTATCAATCTAACTCATATTATTAGCCATATCATGCTCATATGATCGGTAGAACGATAATTACTATACTTATTACTCTTACTATTATCAATCTAACTCATATTATTAGCCATATTATGCTTATGTGATCGATAGAACGACAATTACTATACTTATTACTCTTATTATTATCAATCTAACTTGTAGTATTAGCCATATTATGCTTATATGGACGACAGAACGACAATTACAATACTTATTACACTCACTATTATCAATCTAACTCATATTATTAACCATAATACGCAGATATGATCGATAGAACGACAATTACTATACTTATTACTTTTATTATTATCAATCTAACTCATATTATTAGCCATATTATGCTTATATGATCGATAGAACGACAACTACAATACTCATTACTCTTACTATTATCAATCTAACTCATATTATTAGCCATATTATGCTTATATGATCGATAGAGCGACAATTACTATACTTATCACTCTTATTATTATCAATCTAACTCATATTATTAGCCATATTATGCTTATGTGATCGATAGAATGACAATTACTATACTTATTACTCTTATTATTATCAATCTAACTCATATTATTAGCCATATCATGCTCATATGATCGGTAGAACGATAATTACTATACTTATTACTCTTACTATTATCAATCTAACTCATATTATTAGCCATATTATGCTTATGTGATCGATAGAACGACAATTACTATACTCATTACTCTTATTATTATCAATCTAACGCATATTATTAACCATATTATGCTTATATGAGCAATTGAACTACAATTACTATACTTATTACACTCACTATTATCAATCTAACTCATATTATTAACCATATTATGCAGATATGATCGATAGAACGACAATTACTATACTTATTACTTTTATTATTATCAATCTAACTCATATTATTAGCCATATTATGCTTATGTGATCGATAGAACGACAATTACTAAACTCATTACTCTTATTATTATCAATCTATCGCATATTGTTAACCATATTATGCTTATATGAGCAATAGAACTACAATTACTATACTTACTACACTCACCATTACCAATCTAACTCATATTATTAACCATATTATGCAGATATGATCGATAGAACAACAATTACTATACTTATTACTCTTATTATTATAAATCTAACTCATATTATTAGCCATATCATGCTTATATGATCGATTGAACGACAATTACTATAGTTATTACTCTTATCATTATCAATCTAACCCATATTATTAGCCATATTATGCTTATATGATCGATAGATCGACAATTACTATACTTGTTACACTCCCTGTTATCAATCTAACTCATATTATTAGCCATATTATGCTTATATGATCGGTAGAACGATAATTACTATACTTATTACTCTTATTATTATCAATCTAACGCATATTATTAACCATATTATGCTTATATGAGCAATAGAACTACAATTGCTATACTTATTACACTCACTTTTATCAATCTAACTCATATTATTAGCCATATTATGCTCATATGATCGGTAGAACGATAATTACTATACTTATTACTCTTAATATTATCAATCTAACTCATATTATTAGCCATATTATGCTTATGTGATCGATAGAACGACAATTACTATACTTATTACTCTTATTATTATCAATCTAACTCATATTATTAGCCATATTATGCTTATGTGATCGATAGAACGACAATTACTATACTTATTACTCTTATTATTATCAATCTAACTCATATTATTAGCCATATTATGCTTATGTGATCGATAGAACGACAATTACTATACTCATTACTCTTATTATTATCAATCTAACGCATATTATTAACCATATTATGCTTATATGAGCAATAGAACTACAATTACTATACTTATTACACTCACTATTATCAATCTAACTCATATTATTAACCATAATATGCAGATATGATCGATAGAACGACAATTACTATACTTATTACTTTTATTATTATCAATCTAACTCATATTATTAGCCATATTATGCTTATATGATCGATAGAACGACAATTACAATACTCATTACTCTTACTATTATCAATCTAACTCATATTATTAGCCATATTATGCTTATATGATCGATAGAGCGACAATTACTATACTTATCACTCTTATTATATCAATCTAACTCATATTATTAGCCATATTATGTTTATGTGATCGATAGAATGACAATTACTATACTTATTACTCTTATTATTATCAATCTAACTCATATTATTAGCCATATCATGCTCATATGATCGGTAGAACGATAATTACTATACTTATTACTCTTACTATTATCAATCTAACTCATATTATTAGCCATATTATGCTTATGTGATCGATAGAACGACAATTACTATACTCATTACTCTTATTATTATCAATCTAACGCATATTATTAACCATATTATGCTTATATGAGCAATAGAACTACAATTACTATACTTATTACACTAACTATTATCAATCTAACTCATATTATTAACCATATTATGCAGATATGATCGATAGAACGACAATTACTATACTTATTACTTTTATTATTATCAATCTAACTAATATTATTAGCCATATTATGCTTATATGATCGATAGAACGACAATTACAATACTCATTACTCTTATTATTATCAATCTAACTCATATTATTAGCCATATTATGCTTATATGATCGATAGAACGACAATTACTATACTTATCACTCTTATTATTATCAATCTAACTCATATTATTAGCCATATTATGCTTATGTGATCGATAGAATGACAATTACTGTACTTATTACTCTTATTATTATCAATCTAACTCATATTATTAGCCATATCATGCTCATATGATCGGTAGAACGATAATTACTATACTTATTACTCTTACTATTATCAATCTAACTCATATTATTAGCCATATTATGCTTATGTGATCGATAGAACGACAATTACTATACTTATTACTCTTATTATTATCAATCTAACTTGTAGTATTAGCCATATTATGCTTATATGGACGACAGAACGACAATTACAATACTTATTACACTCACTATTATCAATTTAACTCCTATTATTAAACATATTATGCTGATATGATCGATAGAACGACAATTACTATACTTATTACACTCACTATTATGAATCTAACTCATATTATTAACCATATTATGCAGATATGATCGATAGAACGACAATTACTATACTGAATACTTTTATTATTATCAATCTAACTCATATTATTAGCCATATTATGCTTATGTGATCGATAGAACGACAATTACTATACTCATTACTCTTATTATTATCAATCTAACTCATATTATTAGCCATATTATGCTTATATGATCGATAGAACGACAATTACTATGCTTATCACTCTTATTATTATCAATCTAACTCATATTATTAGCCATATTATGCTTATGTGATCGATAGAATGACAATTACTATACTTATTACTCTTATTATTATCAATCTAACTAATATTATTAGCCATATCATGCTCATGTGATCGGTAGAACGATAATTACTATACTTATTACTCTTACTATTATCAATCTAACTCATATTATTAGACATATTATGCTTATGTGATCGATAGAACGACAATTACTATACTTATTACTCTTATTATTATCAATCTAACTTGTAGTATTAGCCATATTATGCTTATGTGGACGACAGAACGACAATTACAATACTTATTACACTCACTATTATCAATTTAACTCCTATTATTAAACATATTATGCAGATATGATCGATAGAACGACAATTACTATACTTATTACACTCACTATTATGAATCTAACTCATATTATTAACCATATTATGCAGATATGATCGATAGAACGACAATTACTATACTTATTACTTTTATTATTATCAATCACACTCATATTATTAGCCATATTATGCTTATGTGATCGATAGAACGACAATTACTATACTCATTACTCTTATTATTATCAATCTAACGCATATTATTAACCATATTATGCTTATATGAGCAATAGAACTACAATTACTATACTTATTACACTCACTATTATCAATCTAACTCATATTAATAACCATATTATGCAGATATGATCAATAGAACGACAATTACTATACTTATTACTTTTATTATTATCAATCTAACTCATATTATTAGCCATATTATGCTTATATGATCGATAGAACGACAATTACTATACTCATTACTCTTATTATTATCAATCTAACTCATATTATTAGCCATATTATGCTTATGTGATCGATAGAACGACAATTACTATACTCATTACTCTTATTATTATCAATCTAACGCATATTATTAACCATATTATGCTTATGTGATCGATAGAACGGCAATTACTATACTCATTACTCTTATTATTATCAATCTAACTCATATTATTAGCCATATCATGCTTATATGATCGATAGAACGACAATTACTATAGTTATTACTCTTATCATTATCAATCTAACCCATATTATTAGCCATATTATGCTTATATGATCGATAGATCGCCAATTACTATACTTGTTACACTCACTGTTATCAATCTAACTCATATTATTAACCATATTATGCAGATATGATCGATAGAACGACAATTACTATACTTATTACTCTTATTATTATCAATCTAACTCATATTATTAGCCATATTATTCTTATATGATCGCTAGAACGACAATTACTATACACATTACTCTTATTATTATCAATCTATCGCATATTATTAACCATATTATGCTTATATGAGCAATAGAACTACAATTACTATACTTATTACACTCACGATAATCAATCTAACTCATATTATGAACCATATTATGCAGATATGATCGATGGAACGACAATTACTATACTTATTACTCTTATTATTATCAATCTAACTCATATTATTAACCATATTATGCTTATATGATCGCTAGAACGACAATTACTATACTCATTACTCTTATTATTATCCATTTATCTCATATTATTAGCCATATTATGCTTATGTGATCGATAGAACGACAATTACTATACTTATCACACTCACTATTGTCAATCTAACTCATATTATTAACCATATTATGCAGATATGATCGATAGGACGACAATCACTATACTTATTACTCTTATTATTATCAATCTAACGCATATTATTAACCAATTTATGCTTATATGAGCAATAGAACTACAATTACTATACTTATTACACTCACTATTATCAATCTAACTCATATTATTAACCATATTATGCAGATATGATCGATAGAACAACAATTACTATACTTATTACTCTTATTATTATAAATCTAACTCATATTATTAGCCATATCATGCTTATATGATCGATAGAACGACAATTACTATAGTTATTACTCTTATCATTATCAATCTAACCCATATTATTAGCCATATTATGCTTATATGATCGATAGATCGACAATTACTATACTTGTTACACTCCCTGCTATCAATCTAACTCATATTATTAGCCATATTATGCTTATATGATCGGTAGAACGATAATTACTATACTTATTACTCTAATTATTATCAATCTAACGCATATTATTAACCATATTATGCTTATATGAGCAATAGAACTACAATTGCTATACTTATTACACTCACTTTTATCAATCTAACTCATATTATTAGCCATATTATGCTCATATGATCGGTAGAACGATAATTACTATACTTATTACTCTTACTATTATCAATCTAACTCATATTATTAGCCATATTATGCTTATGTGATCGATAGAACGACAATTACTATACTTATTACTCTTATTATTATCAATCTAACTCATATTATTAGCCATATTATGCTTATGTGATCGATAGAACGACAATTACTATACTTATTACTCTTATTATTATCAATCTAACTCATATTATTAGCCATATTATGCTTATGTGATCGATAGAACGACAATTACTATACTCATTACTCTTACTATTATCAATCTAACGCATATTATTAACCATATTATGCTTATATGATCGATAGAACGACAGTTACAATACTCATTACTCTTATTATTATCAATCTAACTCATATTATTAGCCATATTATGCTTATATGATCGATAGAACGACAATTACTATACTTATCACTCTTATTATTATCAATCTAACTCATATTATTAGCCATATTATGCTTATGTGATCGATAGAATGACAATTACGGTACTTATTACTCTTATTATTATCAATCTAACTCATATTATTAGACATATCATGCTCATATGATCGGTAGAACGATAATTACTATACTTATTACTGTTACTATCATCAATCTAACTCATATTATTAGCCATATTATGCTTATGTGATCGATAGAACGACAATTACTATACTTATTACTCTTATTATTATCAATCTAACTTGTAGTATTAGCCATATTATGCTTATATGGACGACAGAACGACAATTACAATACTTATTACACTCACTATTATCAATTTAACTCCTATTATTAAACATATTATGCTGATATGATCGATAGAACGACAATTACTATACTTATTACACTCACTATTATGAATCTAACTCATATTATTAACCATATTATGCAGATATGATCGATAGAACGACAATTACTATACTGAATACTTTTATTATTATCAATCTAACTCATATTATTAGCCATATTATGCTTATGTGATCGATAGAATGACAATTACTATACTTATTACTCTTATTATTATCAATCTAACTAATATTATTAGCCATATCATGCTCATATGATCGGTAGAACGATAATTACTATACTTATTACTCTTACTATTATCAATCTAACTCATATTATTAGACATATTACGCTTATGTGATCGATAGAACGACAATTACTATACTTATTACTCTTATTATTATCAATCTAACTTGTAGTATTAGCCATATTATGCTTATATGGACGACAGAACGACAATTACAATACTTATTACACTCACTATTATCAATTTAACTCCTATTATTAAACATATTATGCAGATATGATCGATAGAACGACAATTACTATACTTATTACACTCACTATTATGAATCTAACTCATATTATTAACCATATTATGCAGATATGATCGATAGAACGACAATTACTATACTTATTACTTTTATTATTACCAATCTAACTCATATTATTAGCCATATTATGCTTATATGATCGATAGAACGATAATTACTATACTCATTACTCTTATTATTATCAATCTAACTCATATTATTAGCCATATTATGCTTATGTGATCGATAGAACGACAATTACTATACTCATTACTCTTATTATTATCAATCTAACGCATATTATTAACCATATTATGCTTATGTGATCGATAGAACGGCAATTACTATACTTATTACTCTTATTATTATCAATCTAACGCATATTATTAACCATATTATGCTTATATGAGCAATAGAACTACAATTACTATACTTGTTACACTCACTTTTATCAATGTAACTCATATTATTAACCATATTGAGCAGATATGATCGATAGAACGACAAGTACTATACTCATTACTCTTATTATTATCAATCTATCGCATATTATTAACCATATTATGCTTATATGAGCAATAGAACTACAATTACTATACTTATTACACTCACGATAATCAATCTAACTCATATTATGAACCATATTATGCAGATATGATCGATAGAACGACAATTACTATACTTATTACTCTTATTATTATCAACCTAACTCATATTATTAACCATATTATGCTTATATGATCGCTAGAACGACAATTACTATACTCATTACTCTTATTATTATCAATCTATCGCATATTATTAACCATATTATGCTTATATGAGCAATAGAACTACAATTACTATACTTATTACACTCACCATTACCAATCTAACTCATATTATTAACCATATTATGCAGATATGATCGATAGAACGACAATTACTATACTTATTACTCTTATTATTATCAATCTAACTCATATTATTAGCCATATCATGCTTATATGATCGATAGAACGACAATTACTATAGTTATTACTCTTATCATTATCAATCTAACCCATATTATTAGCCATATTATGCTTATATGATCGATAGATCGCCAATTACTATACTTATTACACTCACTGTTATCAATCTAACTCATATTATTAACCATATTATGCAGATATGATCGATAGAACGACAATTACTATACTTATTACTCTTATTATTATCAATCCAACTCATATTATTAGCCATATTATACTTATATGATCGCTAGAACGACAATTACTATACACATTACTCTTATTATTATCAATCTATCGCATATTATTAACCATATTATGCTTATATGAGCAATAGAACTACAATTACTATACTTATTACACTCACGATAATCAATCTAACTCATATTATGAACCATATTATGCAGATATGATCGATGGAACGACAATTACTATACTTATTACTCTTATTATTATCAATCTAACTCATATTATTAACCATATTATGCTTATATGATCGCTAGAACGACAATTACTATACTCATTACTCTTATTATTATCCATTTATCTCATATTATTAGCCATATTATGCTTATGTGATCGATAGAACGACAATTACTATACTTATCACACTCACTATTGTCAATCTAACTCATATTATTAACCATATTATGCAGATATGATCGATAGGACGACAATCACTATACTTATTACTCTTATTATTATCAATCTAACGCATATTATTAACCAATTTATGCTTATATGAGCAATAGAACTACAATTACTATACTTATTACACTCACTTTTATCAATCTAACTCATATTATTAACCATATTATGCAGATATGATCGATAGAACGACAATTACTATACTCATTACTCTTATTATTATCAATCTATCTCATATTATTAGCCATATTATGCTTATATGATCGATAGAACGACTATTACTATACTCATTACTATTATTATTATCAATCTAACTCATATTATTCGCCATATTATGCTTATATGATCGATAGAACGACAATTACTATACTTATTACTCTTATTATTATCAATCTACCTCATATTATTAGCCATATTATGCTTATGTGATCGATAGAACGACAATTACTATACTTATTACTCTTATTATTATCAATCTAACGCATATTATTAACCATATTATGCTTATATGAGCAATAGAACTACAATTACTAAACTTATTACACTCACTTTTATCAATGTAACTCATATTATTAACCATATTGAGCAGATATGATCGATAGAACGACAAGTACTATACTTATTACTTTTATTATTATCAATCTAACTCATATTATTAACCATATTATGCAGATATGATCGATAGAACGACAATTACTATACTTATTACTCTTGTTATTATCAATCTAACTCATATTATTAGCCATATTATGCTTATATGATCGATAGAACGACAATTACTATACTTATTACTCTTATTATTATCAATCTAACTCATATTATTAGCCATATTATGCTTATGTGATCGATAGAACGACAATTACTATACTTATTACTCTTATTATTATCAATCTAAGTCATATTATTAGCCATATTATGCTTATGTGATCGATAGAACGACAATTACTATACTTATTACTCTTATTATTATCCATCTATCTCATATTATTAGCCATATTATGCTTATATGATCGATAGAACGACAATTACTATACCCATTGCTCTTATTATTATCAATCTATCGCATATTATTAACCATATTATGCTTATATGAGCAATAGAACTACAATTACTATACTTATTACACTCACCATTACCAATCTAACTCATATTATTAACCATATTATGCAGATATGATAGATAGAACGACAATTACTATACTGGTTACTCTTATCATTATCAATCTAACTCATATTATTAGCCATATTATGCTTATGTGATCGATAGAACGACAATTACTATACTTATTACTCTTATTATTATCCATCTATCTCATATTATTAGCCATATTATGCTTATGTGATCGATAGAACGACAATTACTATACTTATTACACCCACTATTGTCAATCTAACTCATATTATTAACCATATTATGCAGATATGAGCAATAGAACTACAATTACTATACTTATTACACTCACTATTATCAATCTAACTCATATTATTAGCCATATTATGCTTATATGATCAGTAGAACGATAATTACTATACTTATTACTCTTACTATTGTCAATCTAACTCACATTATTAGCCATATTATGCTTATGTGATCGATAGAACGACAATTACTATAGTTATTACTCTTATCATTATCAATCTAACCCATATTATTAGCCATATTATGCTTATATGATCGATAGATCGACAATTACTATACTTATTACACTCACTGTTATCAATCTAACTCATATTATTAGCCATATTATGCTTTTATGATCGGTAGAACGATAATTACTATACTTATTACTCTTACTATTATCAATCTAACTCACATTATTAGCCATATTATGCTTATGTGATCGATAGAACGACAATTACTATACTTATTACTCTTATTATTATCAATCTATCGCATATTACTACCCATATTATGCTTATATGAGCAATAGAACTACAATTACTATACTTATTACACTCACTATTATCAATCTAACTCATATTATGAACCATATTATGCAGATATGATCGATAGAACGACAATTGCTATACTTATTACTCTTATTATTATCAATCTAACTCATATTATTAGCCATATTATGCTTATATGATCGCTAGAACTACAATTACTATACTCATTACTCTTATTATTATCAATCTAACGCATATTATTAACCATATTATGCTTATATGAGCAATAGAAGTACAATTACTATACTTATTACACTCACTGTTATCAATCTAACTCATATTATGAACCACATTATGCAGATATGCTCGATAGGACGACAATTACTATACTTATTACTCTTATTATTATCCATCTATCTCATATTATTAGCCATATTATGCTTATGTGATCGATAGAACGACAATTACTATACTTATTACACTCACTATTGCCAATCTAACTCATATTATTAACCATATTATGCTTATGTGATCGATAGAACGACAATTACTAAACTTATTACTCTTATTATTATCAATCTAGCTTGTAGTATTAGCCATATTATGCTTATATGATCGATAGAACGACAATTACTAAACTTATTACTCTTATTATTATCAATCTAGCTTGTAGTATTAGCCATATTATGCTTATATGATCGATAGAACGACAATTACTATACTTATTACTCTTATTATTATCCATTTATCTCATATTATTAGCCATATTATGCTTATGTGATCGATAGAACGACAATTACTATACTTATTACACTCACGATTATCAATCTAACTCATATTATGAACCATATTATGCAGATATGATCGATAGACGGACAATTACTATACTTATTACTCTTATTATTATCAATCTAACGCATATTATTAACCATATTATGCTTATATGAGCAATAGAACTACAATTACTATACTTATTACACTCACTATTATCAATCTAACTCATATTATTAACCATATTATGCAGATATGATCGATAGAACGACAATTACTATACTTATTAATTTTATTATTATCAATCTAACTCATATTATTAGCCATATTATGGTTATATGATCGATGGAACGACAATTACTATACTTATTACTCTTACTATTATCAATCTAACTCATATTATTGGCCATATTATGCTTATGTGATCGATAGAACGACAATTACTATACTTATTACTCTTATTATTATCAATCTAGCTTGTAGTATTAGTCATATTATGCTTATATGGACGACAGAACGACAATTACAATACTTATTACACTCACTATTATCAATTTAACTCATTTTATTAACCATATTATGCAGATATGATCGATAGAACGACAATTACTATACTTATTACTCTTATTATTATCAATCTAACTCATATTATTAGCCATATTATGCTTATATGATCGCTAGAACGACAATTACTATACTCATTACTCTTATTACTATCAATCTAACGCATATTATTAACCATATAATGCTTATATGAGCAATAGAACTACAATTACTATACTTATTACACTCACTGTTATCAATCTAACTCATATTATTAACCATATTATGCAGATATGATCGATAGAACGACAATTACTATACTTATTAATTTTATTATTATCAATCTAACTCACATTATTAGCCATATTATGCTTATATGATCGATAAAACGACAATTACTATACTCATTACTCTTATTATTATCAATCTAACTCTTATTATTTGCCATATTATGCTTATGTGATCGATAGAACGGCAATTACTATACTTATTACTCTTATTATTATCAATCTAACGCATATTATTAACCATATTATGCTTATGTGAGCAATAGAACTACAATTACTATACTTATTACACTCACTATTGTCAATCTAACTCATATTATGAACCATATTATGCAGATATGATCGATAGAACGACAATTACTATACTTATTACTCTTATTGTTATCAATCTAACTCATATTATTAGCCATATTATGCTTATATGATCGCTAGAACGACAATTACTATACTCATTACTCTTATTATTATCAATCTAACGCATATTATTAACCATATAATGCTTATATGAGCAATAGAAGTACAATTACTATACTTATGACACTCACTGTTATCAATCTAACTCATATTATGAACCATATTATGCAGATATGCTCGATAGGACGACAATTACTATACTTATTACTCTTATTATTATCCATCTATCTCATATTATTAGCCATATTATGCTTATGTGATCGATAGAACGACAATTACTATACTTATTACACTCACTATTGTCAATCTAACTCATATTATTAACCATATTATGCAGATATGCTCGATAGAACGACAATTACTATACTTATTACTCTTATTATTATCAATCTACCTCATATTATTAGCCATATTATGCTTATGTGATCGATAGAACGACAATTACTATACTTATTACTCTTATTATTATCAATCTAACTCATATTATTTGCCATATTATGCTTATGTGATCGATAGAACGGCAATTACTATACTTATTACTGTTATTATTATCAATCTAACGCATATTATTAACCATATTATGCTTATATGAGCAATAGAACTACAATTACTATACTTATTACACTCACTATTATCAATCTAACTCATATTATTAACCATATTATGCAGATATGATCGATAGAACGACAATTACTATACTTATTAATTTTATTATTATCAATCTAACTCATATTATTAGCCATATTATGCTTATATGATCGATAGAACGACAATTACTATACTTATTGCTCTTATTATTATCAATCTAACTCATATTATTAGCCATATTATGCTTATATGATCGATAGACGACAATTACTATACTTATTACACTCACTATTGTCAATCTAACTCATATTATTAACCATATTATGCTTATATGATCGATAGAACGACAATTACTATACTCATTACTCTTATTATTATCAATCTAACGCATATTATTAACCATATAATGCTTATATGAGCAATAGAAGTACAATTACTATACTTATGACACTCACTGTTATCAATCTAACTCATATTATGAACCATATTATGCAGATATTCTCGATAGGACGACAATTACTATACTTATTACTCTTATTATTATCCATCTATCTCATATTATTAGCCATATTATGCTTATGTGATCGATAGAACGACAATTACTATACTCATTACTCTTATTATTATCAATCTAACGCATATTATTAACCATATTATGCTTATATGAGCAATAGAACTACAATTACTATACTTATTACTCTTATTATTATCAATCTAACTCATATTATTAGCCATATTATGCTTATATGATCGATAGACGACAATTACTATACTTATTACACTCACTATTGTCAATCTAACTCATATTATTAACCATATTATGCAGATATGATCGATAGGACGACAATTACTATACTCATTACTCTTATTATTATCAATCTATCGCATATTATTAACCATATTATGCTTATATGAGCAATAGAACTACAATTACTATACTTATTACACTCACTATTATCAATCTAACTCATATTATGAACCATATTATGCAGATATGATCGATAGAACGACAATTACTATACTTATTACTCTTATTGTTATCAATCTAACTCATATTATTAGCCATATTATGCTTATATGATCGCTAGAACGACAATTACTATACTCATTACTCTTATTATTATCAATCTAACGCATATTATTAACCATATAATGCTTATATGAGCAATAGAAGTACAATTACTATACTTATGACACTCACTGTTATCAATCTAACTCATATTATGAACCATATTATGCAGATATGATCGATAGAACGACAATTACTATACTTATTACTCTTATTATTATCAATCTAACTCATATTATTAGCCATATTATGCTTATATGATCGATAGAACGACAATTACTATACGCATTACTCTTATTATTATCAATCTAACGCATGTTATTAACCATATTATGCTTATATGAGCAATAGAACTACAATTACTATACTTATTACACTCACTATTATCAATCTAACTCATATTATTAACCATATTATGCAGATATGATCGATAGAACGACAATTACTATACTTATTAATTTTATTATTATCAATCTAACTCATATTATTAGCCATATTATGCTTATGTGATCGATAGAACGTCAATTACTATACTCATTACTCTTATTGTTATCAATCTAACGCATATTATTAACCATATTATGCTTATATGAGCAATAGAACTACAATTACTATACTTATTACACTCACTATTATCAATCTAACTCATATTATTAACCATATTATGCAGATATGATCGATAGAACGACAATTACTATACTTATTACTTTTATTATTATCAATCTAACTCATATTATTAGCCATATTATGCTTATATGATCGATAAAACGACAATTACTATACTCATTACTCTTATTATTATCAATCTAACTCATATTATTAGCCATATTATGCTTATATGATCGGTAGAACGACAATCACTATACTTATTGCTCTTATTATTATCAATCTAACTCATATTATTAGCCATATTATGCTTATATGATCGATAGACGACAATTACTATACTTATTACACTCACTATTGTCAATCTAACTCATATTATTAACCATATTATGCAGATATGATCGATAGGACGACAATTACTATACTCATTACTCTTATTATTATCATCTATCGCATATTATTAACTATATTATGCTTATATGAGCAATAGAACTACAATTACTATACTTATTGCACTCACTATTGTCAATCTAACTCATATTATTAACCATATTATGCTTATATGATCGATAGAACGACAATTACTATACTCATTACTCTTATTATTATCAATCTAACGCATATTATTAACCATATAATGCTTATATGAGCAATAGAAGTACAATTACTATACTTATGACACTCACTGTTATCAATCTAACTCATATTATGAACCATATTATGCAGATATTCTCGATAGGACGACAATTACTATACTTATTACTTTTATTATTATCAATCTAACTCATATTATTAGCCATATTATGCTTATATGATCGATAAAACGACAATTACTATACTCATTACTCTTATTATTATCAATCTAACTCATATTATTAGCCATATTATGCTTATGTGATCGATAGAACGACAATTACTATACCTATTACACTCACTATTGTCAATCTAACTCATATTATTAACCATATTATGCAGATATGCTCGATAGAACGACAATTACTATACTCATTACTCTTATTATTATCAATCTAACGCACATTATTAACCATATTATGCTTATATGAGCAATAGAACTACAATTACTATACTTATTACACTCACTATTATCAATCTAACTCATATTATTAACCATATTATGCAGATATGATCGATAGAACGACAATTACTATACTTATTACTTTTATTATTATCAATCTAACTCATATTATTAGCCATATTATGCTTATATGATCGATAAAACGACAATTACTATACTCATTACTCTTATTATTATCAATCTAACTCATATTATTAGCCATATTATGCTTATGTGATCGATAGAACGACAATTACTATACCTATTACACTCACTATTGTCAATCTAACTCATATTATTAACCATATTATGCAGATATGCTCGATAGAACGACAATTACTATACTCATTACTCTTATTATTATCAATCTAACGCATATTATTAACCATATTATGCTTATATGAGCAATAGAACTACAATTACTATACTTATTACTCTTATTATTATCAATCTAACTCATATTATTAGCCATATTATGCTTATATGATCGATAGACGACAATTACTATACTTATTACACTCACTATTGTCAATCTAACTCATATTATTAACCATATTATGCAGATATGATCGATAGGACGACAATTACTATACTCATTACTCTTATTATTATCAATCTATCGCATATTATTAACCATATTATGCTTATATGAGCAATAGAACTACAATTACTATACTTATTACACTCACTATTATCAATCTAACTCATATTATGAACCATATTATGCAGATATGATCGATAGAACGACAATTACTATACTTATTACTCTTATTGTTATCAATCTAACTCATATTATTAGCCATATTATGCTTATATGATCGCTAGAACGACAATTACTATACTCATTACTCTTATTATTATCAATCTAACGCATATTATTAACCATATAATGCTTATATGAGCAATAGAAGTACAATTACTATACTTATGACACTCACTGTTATCAATCTAACTCATATTATGAACCATATTATGCAGATATGATCGATAGAACGACAATTACTATACTTATTACTCTTATTATTATCAATCTAACTCATATTATTAGCCATATTATGCTTATATGATCGATAGAACGACAATTACTATACGCATTACTCTTATTATTATCAATCTAACGCATGTTATTAACCATATTATGCTTATATGAGCAATAGAACTACAATTACTATACTTATTACACTCACTATTATCAATCTAACTCATATTATTAACCATATTATGCAGATATGATCGATAGAACGACAATTACTATACTTATTAATTTTATTATTATCAATCTAACTCATATTATTAGCCATATTATGCTTATGTGATCGATAGAACGTCAATTACTATACTCATTACTCTTATTGTTATCAATCTAACGCATATTATTAACCATATTATGCTTATATGAGCAATAGAACTACAATTACTATACTTATTACACTCACTATTATCAATCTAACTCATATTATTAACCATATTATGCAGATATGATCGATAGAACGACAATTACTATACTTATTACTTTTATTATTATCAATCTAACTCATATTATTAGCCATATTATGCTTATATGATCGATAAAACGACAATTACTATACTCATTACTCTTATTATTATCAATCTAACTCATATTATTAGCCATATTATGCTTATATGATCGGTAGAACGACAATCACTATACTTATTGCTCTTATTATTATCAATCTAACTCATATTATTAGCCATATTATGCTTATATGATCGATAGACGACAATTACTATACTTATTACACTCACTATTGTCAATCTAACTCATATTATTAACCATATTATGCAGATATGATCGATAGGACGACAATTACTATACTCATTACTCTTATTATTATCATCTATCGCATATTATTAACTATATTATGCTTATATGAGCAATAGAACTACAATTACTATACTTATTGCACTCACTATTGTCAATCTAACTCATATTATTAACCATATTATGCTTATATGATCGATAGAACGACAATTACTATACTCATTACTCTTATTATTATCAATCTAACGCATATTATTAACCATATAATGCTTATATGAGCAATAGAAGTACAATTACTATACTTATGACACTCACTGTTATCAATCTAACTCATATTATGAACCATATTATGCAGATATTCTCGATAGGACGACAATTACTATACATATTACTTTTATTATTATCAATCTAACTCATATTATTAGCCATATTATGCTTATATGATCGATAAAACGACAATTACTATACTCATTACTCTTATTATTATCAATCTAACTCATATTATTAGCCATATTATGCTTATGTGATCGATAGAACGACAATTACTATACCTATTACACTCACTATTGTCAATCTAACTCATATTATTAACCATATTATGCAGATATGCTCGATAGAACGACAATTACTATACTCATTACTCTTATTATTATCAATCTAACGCACATTATTAACCATATTATGCTTATATGAGCAATAGAACTACAATTACTATACTTATTACACTCACTATTATCAATCTAACTCATATTATTAACCATATTATGCAGATATGATCGATAGAACGACAATTACTATACTTATTACTTTTATTATTATCAATCTAACTCATATTATTAGCCATATTATGCTTATATGATCGATAAAACGACAATTACTATACTCATTACTCTTATTATTATCAATCTAACTCATATTATTAGCCATATTATGCTTATGTGATCGATAGAACGACAATTACTATACCTATTACACTCACTATTGTCAATCTAACTCATATTATTAACCATATTATGCAGATATGCTCGATAGAACGACAATTACTATACTCATTACTCTTATTATTATCAATCTAACGCATATTATTAACCATATTATGCTTATATGAGCAATAGAACTACAATTACTATACTTATTACTCTTATTATTATCAATCTAACTCATATTATTAGCCATATTATGCTTATATGATCGATAGACGACAATTACTATACTTATTACACTCACTATTGTCAATCTAACTCATATTATTAACCATATTATGCAGATATGATCGATAGGACGACAATTACTATACTCATTACTCTTATTATTATCAATCTATCGCATATTATTAACCATATTATGCTTATATGAGCAATAGAACTACAATTACTATACTTATTACACTCACTATTATCAATCTAACTCATATTATGAACCATATTATGCAGATATGATCGATAGAACGACAATTACTATACTTATTACTCTTATTGTTATCAATCTAACTCATATTATTAGCCATATTATGCTTATATGATCGCTAGAACGACAATTACTATACTCATTACTCTTATTATTATCAATCTAACGCATATTATTAACCATATAATGCTTATATGAGCAATAGAAGTACAATTACTATACTTATGACACTCACTGTTATCAATCTAACTCATATTATGAACCATATTATGCAGATATGATCGATAGAACGACAATTACTATACTTATTACTCTTATTATTATCCATCTAACTCATATTATTAGCCATATTATGCTTATATGATCGATAGAACGACAATTACTATACGCATTACTCTTATTATTATCAATCTAACGCATGTTATTAACCATATTATGCTTATATGAGCAATAGAACTACAATTACTATACTTATTACACTCACTATTATCAATCTAACTCATATTATTAACCATATTATGCAGATATGATCGATAGAACGACAATTACTATACTTATTAATTTTATTATTATCAATCTAACTCATATTATTAGCCATATTATGCTTATGTGATCGATAGAACGTCAATTACTATACTCATTACTCTTATTGTTATCAATCTAACGCATATTATTAACCATATTATGCTTATATGAGCAATAGAACTACAATTACTATACTTATTACACTCACTATTATCAATCTAACTCATATTATTAACCATATTATGCAGATATGATCGATAGAACGACAATTACTATACTTATTACTTTTATTATTATCAATCTAACTCATATTATTAGCCATATTATGCTTATATGATCGATAAAACGACAATTACTATACTCATTACTCTTATTATTATCAATCTAACTCATATTATTAGCCATATTATGCTTATATGATCGGTAGAACGACAATCACTATACTTATTGCTCTTATTATTATCAATCTAACTCATATTATTAGCCATATTATGCTTATATGATCGATAGACGACAATTACTATACTTATTACACTCACTATTGTCAATCTAACTCATATTATTAACCATATTATGCAGATATGATCGATAGGACGACAATTACTATACTCATTACTCTTATTATTATCATCTATCGCATATTATTAACTATATTATGCTTATATGAGCAATAGAACTACAATTACTATACTTATTGCACTCACTATTGTCAATCTAACTCATATTATTAACCATATTATGCTTATATGATCGATAGAACGACAATTACTATACTCATTACTCTTATTATTATCAATCTAACGCATATTATTAACCATATAATGCTTATATGAGCAATAGAAGTACAATTACTATACTTATGACACTCACTGTTATCAATCTAACTCATATTATGAACCATATTATGCAGATATTCTCGATAGGACGACAATTACTATACTTATTACTTTTATTATTATCTATCTAACTCATATTATTAGCCATATTATGCTTATATGATCGATAAAACGACAATTACTATACTCATTACTCTTATTATTATCAATCTAACTCATATTATTAGCCATATTATGCTTATGTGATCGATAGAACGACAATTACTATACCTATTACACTCACTATTGTCAATCTAACTCATATTATTAACCATATTATGCAGATATGCTCGATAGAACGACAATTACTATACTCATTACTCTTATTATTATCAATCTAACGCACATTATTAACCATATTATGCTTATATGAGCAATAGAACTACAATTACTATACTTATTACACTCACTATTATCAATCTAACTCATATTATTAACCATATTATGCAGATATGATCGATAGAACGACAATTACTATACTTATTACTTTTATTATTATCAATCTAACTCATATTATTAGCCATATTATGCTTATATGATCGATAAAACGACAATTACTATACTCATTACTCTTATTATTATCAATCTAACTCATATTATTAGCCATATTATGCTTATGTGATCGATAGAACGACAATTACTATACCTATTACACTCACTATTGTCAATCTAACTCATATTATTAACCATATTATGCAGATATGCTCGATAGAACGACAATTACTATACTCATTACTCTTATTATTATCAATCTAACGCATATTATTAACCATATTATGCTTATATGAGCAATAGAACTACAATTACTATACTTATTACTCTTATTATTATCAATCTAACTCATATTATTAGCCATATTATGCTTATATGATCGATAGACGACAATTACTATACTTATTACACTCACTATTGTCAATCTAACTCATATTATTAACCATATTATGCAGATATGATCGATAGGACGACAATTACTATACTCATTACTCTTATTATTATCAATCTATCGCATATTATTAACCATATTATGCTTATATGAGCAATAGAACTACAATTACTATACTTATTACACTCACTATTATCAATCTAACTCATATTATGAACCATATTATGCAGATATGATCGATAGAACGACAATTACTATACTTATTACTCTTATTGTTATCAATCTAACTCATATTATTAGCCATATTATGCTTATATGATCGCTAGAACGACAATTACTATACTCATTACTCTTATTATTATCAATCTAACGCATATTATTAACCATATAATGCTTATATGAGCAATAGAAGTACAATTACTATACTTATGACACTCACTGTTATCAATCTAACTCATATTATGAACCATATTATGCAGATATGCTCGATAGGACGACAATTACTATACTTATTACTCTTATTATTATCCATCTATCTCATATTATTAGCCATATTATGCTTATGTGATCGATAGAACGACAATTACTATACTTATTACACTCACTATTGTCAATCTAACTCATATTATTAACCATATTATGCAGATATGCTCGATAGAACGACAATTACTATACTTATTACTCTTATTATTATCAATCTACCTCATATTATTAGCCATATTATGCTTATGTGATCGATAGAACGACAATTACTATACTTATTACTGTTATTATTATCAATCTAACTCATATTATTTGCCATATTATGCTTATGTGATCGATGGAACGGCAATTACTATACTTATTACTGTTATTATTATCAATCTAACGCATATTATTAACCATATTATGCTTATATGAGCAATAGAACTACAATTACTATACTTATTACACTCACTATTATCAATCTAACTCATATTATTAACCATATTATGCAGATATGATCGATAGAACGACAATTACTATACTTATTAATTTTATTATTATCAATCTAACTCATATTATTAGCCATATTATGCTTATATGATCGATAGAACGACAATTACTATACTTATTGCTCTTATTATTATCAATCTAACTCATATTATTAGCCATATTATGCTTATATGATCGATAGACGACAATTACTATACTTATTACACTCACTATTGTCAATCTAACTCATATTATTAACCATATTATGCTTATATGATCGATAGAACGACAATTACTATACTCATTACTCTTATTATTATCAATCTAACGCATATTATTAACCATATAATGCTTATATGAGCAATAGAAGTACAATTACTATACTTATGACACTCACTGTTATCAATCTAACTCATATTATGAACCATATTATGCAGATATTCTCGATAGGACGACAATTACTATACTTATTACTCTTATTATTATCCATCTATCTCATATTATTAGCCATATTATGCTTATGTGATCGATAGAACGACAATTACTATACTCATTACTCTTATTATTATCAATCTAACGCATATTATTAACCATATTATGCTTATATGAGCAATAGAACTACAATTACTATACTTATTACTCTTATTATTATCAATCTAACTCATATTATTAGCCATATTATGCTTATATGATCGATAGACGACAATTACTATACTTATTACACTCACTATTGTCAATCTAACTCATATTATTAACCATATTATGCAGATATGATCGATAGAACGACAATTACTATACTTATTACTCTTATTGTTATCAATCTAACTCATATTATTAGCCATATTATGCTTATATGATCGCTAGAACGACAATTACTATACTCATTACTCTTATTATTATCAATCTAACGCATATTATTAACCATATAATGCTTATATGAGCAATAGAAGTACAATTACTATACTTATGACACTCACTGTTATCAATCTAACTCATATTATGAACCATATTATGCAGATATGATCGATAGAACGACAATTACTATACTTATTACTTTTATTATTATCAATCTAACTCATATTATTAGCCATATTATGCAGATATGATCGATAGAACGACAATTACTATACTTATTACTTTTATTATTATCAATCTAACTCATATTATTAGCCATATTATGCTTATATGATCGATAGAACGACAATTACTATACTTATTACTCTTATTATTATCAATCTAACTCATATTATTAGCCATATTATGCTTATATGATCGATAGAACGACAATTACTATACGCATTACTCTTATTATTATCAATCTAACGCATGTTATTAACCATATTATGCTTATATGAGCAATAGAACTACAATTACTATACTTATTACACTCACTATTATCAATCTAACTCATATTATTAACCATATTATGCAGATATGATCGATAGAACGACAATTACTATACTTATTAATTTTATTATTATCAATCTAACTCATATTATTAGCCATATTATGCTTATGTGATCGATAGAACGTCAATTACTATACTCATTACTCTTATTGTTATCAATCTAACGCATATTATTAACCATATTATGCTTATATGAGCAATAGAACTACAATTACTATACTTATTACACTCACTATTATCAATCTAACTCATATTATTAACCATATTATGCAGATATGATCGATAGAACGACAATTACTATACTTATTACTTTTATTATTATCAATCTAACTCATATTATTGGCCATATTATGCTTATATGATCGATAAAACGACAATTACTATACTCATTACTCTTATTATTATCAATCTAACTCATATTATTAGCCATATTATGCTTATATGATCGGTAGAACGACAATCACTATACTTATTGCTCTTATTATTATCAATCTAACTCATATTATTAGCCATATTATGCTTATATGATCGATAGACGACAATTACTATACTTATTACACTCACTATTGTCAATCTAACTCATATTATTAACCATATTATGCAGATATGATCGATAGGACGACAATTACTATACTCATTACTCTTATTATTATCATCTATCGCATATTATTAACTATATTATGCTTATATGAGCAATAGAACTACAATTACTATACTTATTGCACTCACTATTGTCAATCTAACTCATATTATTAACCATATTATGCTTATATGATCGATAGAACGACAATTACTGTACTCATTTCTCTTATTATTATCAATCTAACGCATATTATTAACCATATAATGCTTATATGAGCAATAGAAGTACAATTACTATACTTATGACACTCACTGTTATCAATCTAACTCATATTATGAACCATATTATGCAGATATTCTCGATAGGACGACAATTACTATACTTATTACTCTTATTATTATCCATCTATCTCATATTATTAGCCATATTATGCTTATGTGATCGATAGAACGACAATTACTATACTCATTACTCTTATTATTATCAATCTAACGCATATTATTAACCATATAATGCTTATATGAGCAATAGAAGTACAATTACTATACTTATGACACTCACTGTTATCAATCTAACTCATATTATGAACCATATTATGCAGATATGCTCGATAGGACGACAATTACTATACTTATTACTCTTATTATTATCCATCTATCTCATATTATTAGCCATATTATGCTTATGTGATCGATAGAACGACAATTACTATACTTATTACACTCACTATTGTCAATCTAACTCATATTATTAACCATATTATGCAGATATGCTCGATAGAACGACAATTACTATACTTATTACTCTTATTATTATCAATCTACCTCATATTATTAGCCATATTATGCTTATGTGATCGATAGAACGACAATTACTATACTTATTACTCTTATTATTATCAATCTAACTCATATTATTTGCCATATTATGCTTATGTGATCGATAGAACGGCAATTACTATACTTATTACTCTTATTATTATCAATCTAACGCATATTATTAACCATATTATGCTTATATGAGCAATAGAACTACAATTACTATACTTATTACACTCACTATTATCAATCTAACTCATATTATTAACCATATTATGCAGATATGATCGATAGAACGACAATTACTATACTTATTACTTTTATTATTATCAATCTAACTCATATTATTAGCCATATTATGCAGATATGATCGATAGAACGACAATTACTATACTTATTACTTTTATTATTATCAATCTAACTCATATTATTAGCCATATTATGCTTATATGATCGATAGAACGACAATTACTATACTTATTACTCTTATTATTATCAATCTAACTCATATTATTAGCCATATTATGCTTGTATGATCGATAGAACGACAATTACTAAACTCATTACTCTTATTATTATCAATCTATCGCATATTGTTAACCATATTATGCTTATATGAGCAATAGAACTACAATTACTATACTTACTACACTCACCATTACCAATCTAACTCATATTATTAACCATATTATGCAGATATGATCGATAGAACAACAATTACTATACTTATTACTCTTATTATTATAAATCTAACTCATATTATTAGCCATATCATGCTTATATGATCGATTGAACGACAATTACTATAGTTATTACTCTTATCATTATCAATCTAACCCATATTATTAGCCATATTATGCTTATATGATCGATAGATCGACAATTACTATACTTGTTACACTCCCTGTTATCAATCTAACTCATATTATTAGCCATATTATGCTTATATGATCGGTAGAACGATAATTACTATACTTATTACTCTTATTATTATCAATCTAACGCATATTATTAACCATATTATGCTTATATGAGCAATAGAACTACAATTGCTATACTTATTACACTCACTTTTATCAATCTAACTCATATTTTTAGCCATATTATGCTCATATGATCGGTAGAACGATAATTACTATACTTATTACTCTTACTATTATCAATCTAACTCATATTATTAGCCATATTATGCTTATGTGATCGATAGAACGACAATTACTATACTTATTACTCTTATTATTATCAATCTAACTCATATTATTAGCCATATTATGCTTATGTGATCGATAGAACGACAATTACTATACTTATTACTCTTATTATTATCAATCTAACTCATATTATTAGCCATATTATGCTTATGTGATCGATAGAACGACAATTACTATACTCATTACTCTTATTATTATCAATCTAACGCATATTATTAACCATATTATGCTTATATGAGCAATAGAACTACAATTACTATACTTATTACACTCACTATTATCAATCTAACTCATATTATTAACCATAATATGCAGATATGATCGATAGAACGACAATTACTATACTTATTACTTTTATTATTATCAATCTAACTCATATTATTAGCCATATTATGCTTATATGATCGATAGAACGACAATTACAATACTCATTACTCTTACTATTATCAATCTAACTCATATTATTAGCCATATTATGCTTATATGATCGATAGAGCGACAATTACTATACTTATCACTCTTATTATTATCAATCTAACTCATATTATTAGCCATATTATGTTTATGTGATCGATAGAATGACAATTACTATACTTATTACTCTTATTATTATCAATCTAACTCATATTATTAGCCATATCATGCTCATATGATCGGTAGAACGATAATTACTATACTTATTACTCTTACTATTATTAATCTAACTCATATTATTAGCCATATTATGCTTATGTGATCGATAGAACGACAATTACTATACTCATTACTCTTATTATTATCAATCTAACGCATATTATTAACCATATTATGCTTATATGAGCAATAGAACTACAATTACTATACTTATTACACTAACTATTATCAATCTAACTCATATTATTAACCATATTATGCAGATATGATCGATAGAACGACAATTACTATACTTATTACTTTTATTATTATCAATCTAACTAATATTATTAGCCATATTATGCTTATATGATCGATAGAACGACAATTACAATACTCATTACTCTTATTATTATCAATCTAACTCATATTATTAGCCATATTATGCTTATATGATCGATAGAACGACAATTACTATACTTATCACTCTTATTATTATCAATCTAACTCATATTATTAGCCATATTATGCTTATGTGATCGATAGAATGACAATTACTGTACTTATTACTCTTATTATTATCAATCTAACTCATATTATTAGCCATATCATGCTCATATGATCGGTAGAACGATAATTACTATACTTATTACTCTTACTATTATCAATCTAACTCATATTATTAGCCATATTATGCTTATGTGATCGATAGAACGACAATTACTATACTTATTACTCTTATTATTATCAATCTAACTTGTAGTATTAGCCATATTATGCTTATATGGACGACAGAACGACAATTACAATACTTATTACACTCACTATTATCAATTTAACTCCTATTATTAAACATATTATGCTGATATGATCGATAGAACGACAATTACTATACTTATTACACTCACTATTATGAATCTAACTCATATTATTAACCATATTATGCAGATATGATCGATAGAACGACAATTACTATACTGAATACTTTTATTATTATCAATCTAACTCATATTATTAGCCATATTATGCTTATGTGATCGATAGAACGACAATTACTATACTCATTACTCTTATTATTATCAATCTAACTCATATTATTAGCCATATTATGCTTATATGATCGATAGAACGACAATTACTATGCTTATCACTCTTATTATTATCAATCTAACTCATATTATTAGCCATATTATGCTTATGTGATCGATAGAATGACAATTACTATACTTATTACTCTTATTATTATCAATCTAACTAATATTATTAGCCATATCATGCTCATGTGATCGGTAGAACGATAATTACTATACTTATTACTCTTACTATTATCAATCTAACTCATATTATTAGACATATTATGCTTATGTGATCGATAGAACGACAATTACTATACTTATTACTCTTATTATTATCAATCTAACTTGTAGTATTAGCCATATTATGCTTATGTGGACGACAGAACGACAATTACAATACTTATTACACTCACTATTATCAATTTAACTCCTATTATTAAACATATTATGCAGATATGATCGATAGAACGACAATTACTATACTTATTACACTCACTATTATGAATCTAACTCATATTATTAACCATATTATGCAGATATGATCGATAGAACGACAATTACTATACTTATTACTTTTATTATTATCAATCACACTCATATTATTAGCCATATTATGCTTATGTGATCGATAGAACGACAATTACTATACTCATTACTCTTATTATTATCAATCTAACGCATATTATTAACCATATTATGCTTATATGAGCAATAGAACTACAATTACTATACTTATTACTCTTATTATTATCAATCTAACTCATATTATTAGCCATATCATGCTCATATGATCGGTAGAACGATAATTACTATACTTATTACTCTTACTATTATCAATCTAACTCATATTATTAGCCATATTATGCTTATGTGATCGATAGAACGACAATTACTATACTCATTACTCTTATTATTATCAATCTAACGCATATTATTAACCATATTATGCTTATATGAGCAATAGAACTACAATTACTATACTTATTACACTAACTATTATCAATCTAACTCATATTATTAACCATATTATGCAGATATGATCGATAGAACGACAATTACTATACTTATTACTTTTATTATTATCAATCTAACTAATATTATTAGCCATATTATGCTTATATGATCGATAGAACGACAATTACAATACTCATTACTCTTATTATTATCAATCTAACTCATATTATTAGCCATATTATGCTTATATGATCGATAGAACGACAATTACTATACTTATCACTCTTATTATTATCAATCTAACTCATATTATTAGCCATATTATGCTTATGTGATCGATAGAATGACAATTACTGTACTTATTACTCTTATTATTATCAATCTAACTCATATTATTAGCCATATCATGCTCATATGATCGGTAGAACGATAATTACTATACTTATTACTCTTACTATTATCAATCTAACTCATATTATTAGCCATATTATGCTTATGTGATCGATAGAACGACAATTACTATACTTATTACTCTTATTATTATCAATCTAACTTGTAGTATTAGCCATATTATGCTTATATGGACGACAGAACGACAATTACAATACTTATTACACTCACTATTATCAATTTAACTCCTATTATTAAACATATTATGCTGATATGATCGATAGAACGACAATTACTATACTTATTACACTCACTATTATGAATCTAACTCATATTATTAACCATATTATGCAGATATGATCGATAGAACGACAATTACTATACTGAATACTTTTATTATTATCAATCTAACTCATATTATTAGCCATATTATGCTTATGTGATCGATAGAACGACAATTACTATACTCATTACTCTTATTATTATCAATCTAACTCATATTATTAGCCATATTATGCTTATATGATCGATAGAACGACAATTACTATGCTTATCACTCTTATTATTATCAATCTAACTCATATTATTAGCCATATTATGCTTATGTGATCGATAGAATGACAATTACTATACTTATTACTCTTATTATTATCAATCTAACTAATATTATTAGCCATATCATGCTCATGTGATCGGTAGAACGATAATTACTATACTTATTACTCTTACTATTATCAATCTAACTCATATTATTAGACATATTATGCTTATGTGATCGATAGAACGACAATTACTATACTTATTACTCTTATTATTATCAATCTAACTTGTAGTATTAGCCATATTATGCTTATGTGGACGACAGAACGACAATTACAATACTTATTACACTCACTATTATCAATTTAACTCCTATTATTAAACATATTATGCAGATATGATCGATAGAACGACAATTACTATACTTATTACACTCACTATTATGAATCTAACTCATATTATTAACCATATTATGCAGATATGATCGATAGAACGACAATTACTATACTTATTACTTTTATTATTATCAATCACACTCATATTATTAGCCATATTATGCTTATGTGATCGATAGAACGACAATTACTATACTCATTACTCTTATTATTATCAATCTAACGCATATTATTAACCATATTATGCTTATATGAGCAATAGAACTACAATTACTATACTTATTACACTCACTATTATCAATCTAACTCATATTAATAACCATATTATGCAGATATGATCAATAGAACGACAATTACTATACTTATTACTTTTATTATTATCAATCTAACTCATATTATTAGCCATATTATGCTTATATGATCGATAGAACGACAATTACTATACTCATTACTCTTATTATTATCAATCTAACTCATATTATTAGCCATATTATGCTTATGTGATCGATAGAACGACAATTACTATACTCATTACTCTTATTATTATCAATCTAACGCATATTATTAACCATATTATGCTTATGTGATCGATAGAACGGCAATTACTATACTCATTACTCTTATTATTATCAATCTAACTCATATTATTAGCCATATCATGCTTATATGATCGATAGAACGACAATTACTATAGTTATTACTCTTATCATTATCAATCTAACCCATATTATTAGCCATATTATGCTTATATGATCGATAGATCGCCAATTACTATACTTGTTACACTCACTGTTATCAATCTAACTCATACTATTAACCATATTATGCAGATATGATCGATAGAACGACAATTACTATACTTATTACTCTTATTATTATCAATCTAACTCATATTATTAGCCATATTATTCTTATATGATCGCTAGAACGACAATTACTATACACATTACTCTTATTATTATCAATCTATCGCATATTATTAACCATATTATGCTTATATGAGCAATAGAACTACAATTACTATACTTATTACACTCACGATAATCAATCTAACTCATATTATGAACCATATTATGCAGATATGATCGATGGAACGACAATTACTATACTTATTACTCTTATTATTATCAATCTAACTCATATTATTAACCATATTATGCTTATATGATCGCTAGAACGACAATTACTATACTCATTACTCTTATTATTATCCATTTATCTCATATTATTAGCCATATTATGCTTATGTGATCGATAGAACGACAATTACTATACTTATCACACTCACTATTGTCAATCTAACTCATATTATTAACCATATTATGCAGATATGATCGATAGGACGACAATCACTATACTTATTACTCTTATTATTATCAATCTAACGCATATTATTAACCAATTTATGCTTATATGAGCAATAGAACTACAATTACTATACTTATTACACTCACTATTATCAATCTAACTCATATTATTAACCATATTATGCAGATATGATCGATAGAACAACAATTACTATACTTATTACTCTTATTATTATAAATCTAACTCATATTATTAGCCATATCATGCTTATATGATCGATAGAACGACAATTACTATAGTTATTACTCTTATCATTATCAATCTAACCCATATTATTAGCCATATTATGCTTATATGATCGATAGATCGACAATTACTATACTTGTTACACTCCCTGCTATCAATCTAACTCATATTATTAGCCATATTATGCTTATATGATCGGTAGAACGATAATTACTATACTTATTACTCTAATTATTATCAATCTAACGCATATTATTAACCATATTATGCTTATATGAGCAATAGAACTACAATTGCTATACTTATTACACTCACTTTTATCAATCTAACTCATATTATTAGCCATATTATGCTCATATGATCGGTAGAACGATAATTACTATACTTATTACTCTTACTATTATCAATCTAACTCATATTATTAGCCATATTATGCTTATGTGATCGATAGAACGACAATTACTATACTTATTACTCTTATTATTATCAATCTAACTCATATTATTAGCCATATTATGCTTATGTGATCGATAGAACGACAATTACTATACTTATTACTCTTATTATTATCAATCTAACTCATATTATTAGCCATATTATGCTTATGTGATCGATAGAACGACAATTACTATACTCATTACTCTTACTATTATCAATCTAACGCATATTATTAACCATATTATGCTTATATGATCGATAGAACGACAGTTACAATACTCATTACTCTTATTATTATCAATCTAACTCATATTATTAGCCATATTATGCTTATATGATCGATAGAACGACAATTACTATACTTATCACTCTTATTATTATCAATCTAACTCATATTATTAGCCATATTATGCTTATGTGATCGATAGAATGACAATTACGGTACTTATTACCCTTATTATTATCAATCTAACTCATATTATTAGACATATCATGCTCATATGATCGGTAGAACGATAATTACTATACTTATTACTGTTACTATCATCAATCTAACTCATATTATTAGCCATATTATGCTTATGTGATCGATAGAACGACAATTACTATACTTATTACTCTTATTATTATCAATCTAACTTGTAGTATTAGCCATATTATGCTTATATGGACGACAGAACGACAATTACAATACTTATTACACTCACTATTATCAATTTAACTCCTATTATTAAACATATTATGCTGATATGATCGATAGAACGACAATTACTATACTTATTACACTCACTATTATGAATCTAACTCATATTATTAACCATATTATGCAGATATGATCGATAGAACGACAATTACTATACTGAATACTTTTATTATTATCAATCTAACTCATATTATTAGCCATATTATGCTTATGTGATCGATAGAATGACAATTACTATACTTATTACTCTTATTATTATCAATCTAACTAATATTATTAGCCATATCATGCTCATATGATCGGTAGAACGATAATTACTATACTTATTACTCTTACTATTATCAATCTAACTCATATTATTAGACATATTACGCTTATGTGATCGATAGAACGACAATTACTATACTTATTACTCTTATTATTATCAATCTAACTTGTAGTATTAGCCATATTATGCTTATATGGACGACAGAACGACAATTACAATACTTATTACACTCACTATTATCAATTTAACTCCTATTATTAAACATATTATGCAGATATGATCGATAGAACGACAATTACTATACTTATTACACTCACTATTATGAATCTAACTCATATTATTAACCATATTATGCAGATATGATCGATAGAACGACAATTACTATACTTATTACTTTTATTATTACCAATCTAACTCATATTATTAGCCATATTATGCTTATATGATCGATAGAACGATAATTACTATACTCATTACTCTTATTATTATCAATCTAACTCATATTATTAGCCATATTATGCTTATGTGATCGATAGAACGACAATTACTATACTCATTACTCTTATTATTATCAATCTAACGCATATTATTAACCATATTATGCTTATGTGATCGATAGAACGGCAATTACTATACTTATTACTCTTATTATTATCAATCTAACGCATATTATTAACCATATTATGCTTATATGAGCAATAGAACTACAATTACTATACTTGTTACACTCACTTTTATCAATGTAACTCATATTATTAACCATATTGAGCAGATATGATCGATAGAACGACAAGTACTATACTCATTACTCTTATTATTATCAATCTATCGCATATTATTAACCATATTATGCTTATATGAGCAATAGAACTACAATTACTATACTTATTACACTCACGATAATCAATCTAACTCATATTATGAACCATATTATGCAGATATGATCGATAGAACGACAATTACTATACTTATTACTCTTATTATTATCAACCTAACTCATATTATTAACCATATTATGCTTATATGATCGCTAGAACGACAATTACTATACTCATTACTCTTATTATTATCAATCTATCGCATATTATTAACCATATTATGCTTATATGAGCAATAGAACTACAATTACTATACTTATTACACTCACCATTACCAATCTAACTCATATTATTAACCATATTATGCAGATATGATCGATAGAACGACAATTACTATACTTATTACTCTTATTATTATAAATCTAACTCATATTATTAGCCATATCATGCTTATATGATCGATAGAACGACAATTACTATAGTTATTACTCTTATCATTATCAATCTAACCCATATTATTAGCCATATTATGCTTATATGATCGATAGATCGACAATTACTATACTTGTTACACTCCCTGCTATCAATCTAACTCATATTATTAGCCATATTATGCTTATATGATCGGTAGAACGATAATTACTATACTTATTACTCTAATTATTATCAATCTAACGCATATTATTAACCATATTATGCTTATATGAGCAATAGAACTACAATTGCTATACTTATTACACTCACTTTTATCAATCTAACTCATATTATTAGCCATATTATGCTCATATGATCGGTAGAACGATAATTACTATACTTATTACTCTTACTATTATCAATCTAACTCATATTATTAGCCATATTATGCTTATGTGATCGATAGAACGACAATTACTATACTTATTACTCTTATTATTATCAATCTAACTCATATTATTAGCCATATTATGCTTATGTGATCGATAGAACGACAATTACTATACTTATTACTCTTATTATTATCAATCTAACTCATATTATTAGCCATATTATGCTTATGTGATCGATAGAACGACAATTACTATACTCATTACTCTTACTATTATCAATCTAACGCATATTATTAACCATATTATGCTTATATGATCGATAGAACGACAGTTACAATACTCATTACTCTTATTATTATCAATCTAACTCATATTATTAGCCATATTATGCTTATATGATCGATAGAACGACAATTACTATACTTATCACTCTTATTATTATCAATCTAACTCATATTATTAGCCATATTATGCTTATGTGATCGATAGAATGACAATTACGGTACTTATTACCCTTATTATTATCAATCTAACTCATATTATTAGACATATCATGCTCATATGATCGGTAGAACGATAATTACTATACTTATTACTGTTACTATCATCAATCTAACTCATATTATTAGCCATATTATGCTTATGTGATCGATAGAACGACAATTACTATACTTATTACTCTTATTATTATCAATCTAACTTGTAGTATTAGCCATATTATGCTTATATGGACGACAGAACGACAATTACAATACTTATTACACTCACTATTATCAATTTAACTCCTATTATTAAACATATTATGCTGATATGATCGATAGAACGACAATTACTATACTTATTACACTCACTATTATGAATCTAACTCATATTATTAACCATATTATGCAGATATGATCGATAGAACGACAATTACTATACTGAATACTTTTATTATTATCAATCTAACTCATATTATTAGCCATATTATGCTTATGTGATCGATAGAATGACAATTACTATACTTATTACTCTTATTATTATCAATCTAACTAATATTATTAGCCATATCATGCTCATATGATCGGTAGAACGATAATTACTATACTTATTACTCTTACTATTATCAATCTAACTCATATTATTAGACATATTACGCTTATGTGATCGATAGAACGACAATTACTATACTTATTACTCTTATTATTATCAATCTAACTTGTAGTATTAGCCATATTATGCTTATATGGACGACAGAACGACAATTACAATACTTATTACACTCACTATTATCAATTTAACTCCTATTATTAAACATATTATGCAGATATGATCGATAGAACGACAATTACTATACTTATTACACTCACTATTATGAATCTAACTCATATTATTAACCATATTATGCAGATATGATCGATAGAACGACAATTACTATACTTATTACTTTTATTATTACCAATCTAACTCATATTATTAGCCATATTATGCTTATATGATCGATAGAACGATAATTACTATACTCATTACTCTTATTATTATCAATCTAACTCATATTATTAGCCATATTATGCTTATGTGATCGATAGAACGACAATTACTATACTCATTACTCTTATTATTATCAATCTAACGCATATTATTAACCATATTATGCTTATGTGATCGATAGAACGGCAATTACTATACTTATTACTCTTATTATTATCAATCTAACGCATATTATTAACCATATTATGCTTATATGAGCAATAGAACTACAATTACTATACTTGTTACACTCACTTTTATCAATGTAACTCATATTATTAACCATATTGAGCAGATATGATCGATAGAACGACAAGTACTATACTCATTACTCTTATTATTATCAATCTATCGCATATTATTAACCATATTATGCTTATATGAGCAATAGAACTACAATTACTATACTTATTACACTCACGATAATCAATCTAACTCATATTATGAACCATATTATGCAGATATGATCGATAGAACGACAATTACTATACTTATTACTCTTATTATTATCAACCTAACTCATATTATTAACCATATTATGCTTATATGATCGCTAGAACGACAATTACTATACTCATTACTCTTATTATTATCAATCTATCGCATATTATTAACCATATTATGCTTATATGAGCAATAGAACTACAATTACTATACTTATTACACTCACCATTACCAATCTAACTCATATTATTAACCATATTATGCAGATATGATCGATAGAACGACAATTACTATACTTATTACTCTTATTATTATCAATCTAACTCATATTATTAGCCATATCATGCTTATATGATCGATAGAACGACAATTACTATAGTTATTACTCTTATCATTATCAATCTAACCCATATTATTAGCCATATTATGCTTATATGATCGATAGATCGCCAATTACTATACTTATTACACTCACTGTTATCAATCTAACTCATATTATTAACCATATTATGCAGATATGATCGATAGAACGACAATTACTATACTTATTACTCTTATTATTATCAATCCAACTCATATTATTAGCCATATTATACTTATATGATCGCTAGAACGACAATTACTATACACATTACTCTTATTATTATCAATCTATCGCATATTATTAACCATATTATGCTTATATGAGCAATAGAACTACAATTACTATACTTATTACACTCACGATAATCAATCTAACTCATATTATGAACCATATTATGCAGATATGATCGATGGAACGACAATTACTATACTTATTACTCTTATTATTATCAATCTAACTCATATTATTAACCATATTATGCTTATATGATCGCTAGAACGACAATTACTATACTCATTACTCTTATTATTATCCATTTATCTCATATTATTAGCCATATTATGCTTATGTGATCGATAGAACGACAATTACTATACTTATCACACTCACTATTGTCAATCTAACTCATATTATTAACCATATTATGCAGATATGATCGATAGGACGACAATCACTATACTTATTACTCTTATTATTATCAATCTAACGCATATTATTAACCAATTTATGCTTATATGAGCAATAGAACTACAATTACTATACTTATTACACTCACTTTTATCAATCTAACTCATATTATTAACCATATTATGCAGATATGATCGATAGAACGACAATTACTATACTCATTACTCTTATTATTATCAATCTATCTCATATTATTAGCCATATTATGCTTATATGATCGATAGAACGACTATTACTATACTCATTACTATTATTATTATCAATCTAACTCATATTATTCGCCATATTATGCTTATATGATCGATAGAACGACAATTACTATACTTATTACTCTTATTATTATCAATCTACCTCATATTATTAGCCATATTATGCTTATGTGATCGATAGAACGACAATTACTATACTTATTACTCTTATTATTATCAATCTAACGCATATTATTAACCATATTATGCTTATATGAGCAATAGAACTACAATTACTAAACTTATTACACTCACTTTTATCAATGTAACTCATATTATTAACCATATTGAGCAGATATGATCGATAGAACGACAAGTACTATACTTATTACTTTTATTATTATCAATCTAACTCATATTATTAACCATATTATGCAGATATGATCGATAGAACGACAATTACTATACTTATTACTCTTGTTATTATCAATCTAACTCATATTATTAGCCATATTATGCTTATATGATCGATAGAACGACAATTACTATACTTATTACTCTTATTATTATCAATCTAACTCATATTATTAGCCATATTATGCTTATGTGATCGATAGAACGACAATTACTATACTTATTACTCTTATTATTATCAATCTAAGTCATATTATTAGCCATATTATGCTTATGTGATCGATAGAACGACAATTACTATACTTATTACTCTTATTATTATCCATCTATCTCATATTATTAGCCATATTATGCTTATATGATCGATAGAACGACAATTACTATACCCATTGCTCTTATTATTATCAATCTATCGCATATTATTAACCATATTATGCTTATATGAGCAATAGAACTACAATTACTATACTTATTACACTCACCATTACCAATCTAACTCATATTATTAACCATATTATGCAGATATGATAGATAGAACGACAATTACTATACTGGTTACTCTTATCATTATCAATCTAACTCATATTATTAGCCATATTATGCTTATGTGATCGATAGAACGACAATTACTATACTTATTACTCTTATTATTATCCATCTATCTCATATTATTAGCCATATTATGCTTATGTGATCGATAGAACGACAATTACTATACTTATTACACCCACTATTGTCAATCTAACTCATATTATTAACCATATTATGCAGATATGAGCAATAGAACTACAATTACTATACTTATTACACTCACTATTATCAATCTAACTCATATTATTAGCCATATTATGCTTATATGATCAGTAGAACGATAATTACTATACTTATTACTCTTACTATTGTCAATCTAACTCACATTATTAGCCATATTATGCTTATGTGATCGATAGAACGACAATTACTATAGTTATTACTCTTATCATTATCAATCTAACCCATATTATTAGCCATATTATGCTTATATGATCGATAGATCGACAATTACTATACTTATTACACTCACTGTTATCAATCTAACTCATATTATTAGCCATATTATGCTTTTATGATCGGTAGAACGATAATTACTATACTTATTACTCTTACTATTATCAATCTAACTCACATTATTAGCCATATTATGCTTATGTGATCGATAGAACGACAATTACTATACTTATTACTCTTATTATTATCAATCTATCGCATATTACTACCCATATTATGCTTATATGAGCAATAGAACTACAATTACTATACTTATTACACTCACTATTATCAATCTAACTCATATTATGAACCATATTATGCAGATATGATCGATAGAACGACAATTGCTATACTTATTACTCTTATTATTATCAATCTAACTCATATTATTAGCCATATTATGCTTATATGATCGCTAGAACTACAATTACTATACTCATTACTCTTATTATTATCAATCTAACGCATATTATTAACCATATTATGCTTATATGAGCAATAGAAGTACAATTACTATACTTATTACACTCACTGTTATCAATCTAACTCATATTATGAACCACATTATGCAGATATGCTCGATAGGACGACAATTACTATACTTATTACTCTTATTATTATCCATCTATCTCATATTATTAGCCATATTATGCTTATGTGATCGATAGAACGACAATTACTATACTTATTACACTCACTATTGCCAATCTAACTCATATTATTAACCATATTATGCTTATGTGATCGATAGAACGACAATTACTAAACTTATTACTCTTATTATTATCAATCTAGCTTGTAGTATTAGCCATATTATGCTTATATGATCGATAGAACGACAATTACTAAACTTATTACTCTTATTATTATCAATCTAGCTTGTAGTATTAGCCATATTATGCTTATATGATCGATAGAACGACAATTACTATACTTATTACTCTTATTATTATCCATTTATCTCATATTATTAGCCATATTATGCTTATGTGATCGATAGAACGACAATTACTATACTTATTACACTCACGATTATCAATCTAACTCATATTATGAACCATATTATGCAGATATGATCGATAGACGGACAATTACTATACTTATTACTCTTATTATTATCAATCTAACGCATATTATTAACCATATTATGCTTATATGAGCAATAGAACTACAATTACTATACTTATTACACTCACTATTATCAATCTAACTCATATTATTAACCATATTATGCAGATATGATCGATAGAACGACAATTACTATACTTATTAATTTTATTATTATCAATCTAACTCATATTATTAGCCATATTATGGTTATATGATCGATGGAACGACAATTACTATACTTATTACTCTTACTATTATCAATCTAACTCATATTATTGGCCATATTATGCTTATGTGATCGATAGAACGACAATTACTATACTTATTACTCTTATTATTATCAATCTAGCTTGTAGTATTAGTCATATTATGCTTATATGGACGACAGAACGACAATTACAATACTTATTACACTCACTATTATCAATTTAACTCATTTTATTAACCATATTATGCAGATATGATCGATAGAACGACAATTACTATACTTATTACTCTTATTATTATCAATCTAACTCATATTATTAGCCATATTATGCTTATATGATCGCTAGAACGACAATTACTATACTCATTACTCTTATTACTATCAATCTAACGCATATTATTAACCATATAATGCTTATATGAGCAATAGAACTACAATTACTATACTTATTACACTCACTGTTATCAATCTAACTCATATTATTAACCATATTATGCAGATATGATCGATAGAACGACAATTACTATACTTATTAATTTTATTATTATCAATCTAACTCACATTATTAGCCATATTATGCTTATATGATCGATAAAACGACAATTACTATACTCATTACTCTTATTATTATCAATCTAACTCTTATTATTTGCCATATTATGCTTATGTGATCGATAGAACGGCAATTACTATACTTATTACTCTTATTATTATCAATCTAACGCATATTATTAACCATATTATGCTTATGTGAGCAATAGAACTACAATTACTATACTTATTACACTCACTATTGTCAATCTAACTCATATTATGAACCATATTATGCAGATATGATCGATAGAACGACAATTACTATACTTATTACTCTTATTGTTATCAATCTAACTCATATTATTAGCCATATTATGCTTATATGATCGCTAGAACGACAATTACTATACTCATTACTCTTATTATTATCAATCTAACGCATATTATTAACCATATAATGCTTATATGAGCAATAGAAGTACAATTACTATACTTATGACACTCACTGTTATCAATCTAACTCATATTATGAACCATATTATGCAGATATGCTCGATAGGACGACAATTACTATACTTATTACTCTTATTATTATCCATCTATCTCATATTATTAGCCATATTATGCTTATGTGATCGATAGAACGACAATTACTATACTTATTACACTCACTATTGTCAATCTAACTCATATTATTAACCATATTATGCAGATATGCTCGATAGAACGACAATTACTATACTTATTACTCTTATTATTATCAATCTACCTCATATTATTAGCCATATTATGCTTATGTGATCGATAGAACGACAATTACTATACTTATTACTCTTATTATTATCAATCTAACTCATATTATTTGCCATATTATGCTTATGTGATCGATAGAACGGCAATTACTATACTTATTACTGTTATTATTATCAATCTAACGCATATTATTAACCATATTATGCTTATATGAGCAATAGAACTACAATTACTATACTTATTACACTCACTATTATCAATCTAACTCATATTATTAACCATATTATGCAGATATGATCGATAGAACGACAATTACTATACTTATTAATTTTATTATTATCAATCTAACTCATATTATTAGCCATATTATGCTTATATGATCGATAGAACGACAATTACTATACTTATTGCTCTTATTATTATCAATCTAACTCATATTATTAGCCATATTATGCTTATATGATCGATAGACGACAATTACTATACTTATTACACTCACTATTGTCAATCTAACTCATATTATTAACCATATTATGCTTATATGATCGATAGAACGACAATTACTATACTCATTACTCTTATTATTATCAATCTAACGCATATTATTAACCATATAATGCTTATATGAGCAATAGAAGTACAATTACTATACTTATGACACTCACTGTTATCAATCTAACTCATATTATGAACCATATTATGCAGATATTCTCGATAGGACGACAATTACTATACTTATTACTCTTATTATTATCCATCTATCTCATATTATTAGCCATATTATGCTTATGTGATCGATAGAACGACAATTACTATACTCATTACTCTTATTATTATCAATCTAACGCATATTATTAACCATATTATGCTTATATGAGCAATAGAACTACAATTACTATACTTATTACTCTTATTATTATCAATCTAACTCATATTATTAGCCATATTATGCTTATATGATCGATAGACGACAATTACTATACTTATTACACTCACTATTGTCAATCTAACTCATATTATTAACCATATTATGCAGATATGATCGATAGGACGACAATTACTATACTCATTACTCTTATTATTATCAATCTATCGCATATTATTAACCATATTATGCTTATATGAGCAATAGAACTACAATTACTATACTTATTACACTCACTATTATCAATCTAACTCATATTATGAACCATATTATGCAGATATGATCGATAGAACGACAATTACTATACTTATTACTCTTATTGTTATCAATCTAACTCATATTATTAGCCATATTATGCTTATATGATCGCTAGAACGACAATTACTATACTCATTACTCTTATTATTATCAATCTAACGCATATTATTAACCATATAATGCTTATATGAGCAATAGAAGTACAATTACTATACTTATGACACTCACTGTTATCAATCTAACTCATATTATGAACCATATTATGCAGATATGATCGATAGAACGACAATTACTATACTTATTACTCTTATTATTATCAATCTAACTCATATTATTAGCCATATTATGCTTATATGATCGATAGAACGACAATTACTATACGCATTACTCTTATTATTATCAATCTAACGCATGTTATTAACCATATTATGCTTATATGAGCAATAGAACTACAATTACTATACTTATTACACTCACTATTATCAATCTAACTCATATTATTAACCATATTATGCAGATATGATCGATAGAACGACAATTACTATACTTATTAATTTTATTATTATCAATCTAACTCATATTATTAGCCATATTATGCTTATGTGATCGATAGAACGTCAATTACTATACTCATTACTCTTATTGTTATCAATCTAACGCATATTATTAACCATATTATGCTTATATGAGCAATAGAACTACAATTACTATACTTATTACACTCACTATTATCAATCTAACTCATATTATTAACCATATTATGCAGATATGATCGATAGAACGACAATTACTATACTTATTACTTTTATTATTATCAATCTAACTCATATTATTAGCCATATTATGCTTATATGATCGATAAAACGACAATTACTATACTCATTACTCTTATTATTATCAATCTAACTCATATTATTAGCCATATTATGCTTATATGATCGGTAGAACGACAATCACTATACTTATTGCTCTTATTATTATCAATCTAACTCATATTATTAGCCATATTATGCTTATATGATCGATAGACGACAATTACTATACTTATTACACTCACTATTGTCAATCTAACTCATATTATTAACCATATTATGCAGATATGATCGATAGGACGACAATTACTATACTCATTACTCTTATTATTATCATCTATCGCATATTATTAACTATATTATGCTTATATGAGCAATAGAACTACAATTACTATACTTATTGCACTCACTATTGTCAATCTAACTCATATTATTAACCATATTATGCTTATATGATCGATAGAACGACAATTACTATACTCATTACTCTTATTATTATCAATCTAACGCATATTATTAACCATATAATGCTTATATGAGCAATAGAAGTACAATTACTATACTTATGACACTCACTGTTATCAATCTAACTCATATTATGAACCATATTATGCAGATATTCTCGATAGGACGACAATTACTATACTTATTACTTTTATTATTATCAATCTAACTCATATTATTAGCCATATTATGCTTATATGATCGATAAAACGACAATTACTATACTCATTACTCTTATTATTATCAATCTAACTCATATTATTAGCCATATTATGCTTATGTGATCGATAGAACGACAATTACTATACCTATTACACTCACTATTGTCAATCTAACTCATATTATTAACCATATTATGCAGATATGCTCGATAGAACGACAATTACTATACTCATTACTCTTATTATTATCAATCTAACGCACATTATTAACCATATTATGCTTATATGAGCAATAGAACTACAATTACTATACTTATTACACTCACTATTATCAATCTAACTCATATTATTAACCATATTATGCAGATATGATCGATAGAACGACAATTACTATACTTATTACTTTTATTATTATCAATCTAACTCATATTATTAGCCATATTATGCTTATATGATCGATAAAACGACAATTACTATACTCATTACTCTTATTATTATCAATCTAACTCATATTATTAGCCATATTATGCTTATGTGATCGATAGAACGACAATTACTATACCTATTACACTCACTATTGTCAATCTAACTCATATTATTAACCATATTATGCAGATATGCTCGATAGAACGACAATTACTATACTCATTACTCTTATTATTATCAATCTAACGCATATTATTAACCATATTATGCTTATATGAGCAATAGAACTACAATTACTATACTTATTACTCTTATTATTATCAATCTAACTCATATTATTAGCCATATTATGCTTATATGATCGATAGACGACAATTACTATACTTATTACACTCACTATTGTCAATCTAACTCATATTATTAACCATATTATGCAGATATGATCGATAGGACGACAATTACTATACTCATTACTCTTATTATTATCAATCTATCGCATATTATTAACCATATTATGCTTATATGAGCAATAGAACTACAATTACTATACTTATTACACTCACTATTATCAATCTAACTCATATTATGAACCATATTATGCAGATATGATCGATAGAACGACAATTACTATACTTATTACTCTTATTGTTATCAATCTAACTCATATTATTAGCCATATTATGCTTATATGATCGCTAGAACGACAATTACTATACTCATTACTCTTATTATTATCAATCTAACGCATATTATTAACCATATAATGCTTATATGAGCAATAGAAGTACAATTACTATACTTATGACACTCACTGTTATCAATCTAACTCATATTATGAACCATATTATGCAGATATGATCGATAGAACGACAATTACTATACTTATTACTCTTATTATTATCAATCTAACTCATATTATTAGCCATATTATGCTTATATGATCGATAGAACGACAATTACTATACGCATTACTCTTATTATTATCAATCTAACGCATGTTATTAACCATATTATGCTTATATGAGCAATAGAACTACAATTACTATACTTATTACACTCACTATTATCAATCTAACTCATATTATTAACCATATTATGCAGATATGATCGATAGAACGACAATTACTATACTTATTAATTTTATTATTATCAATCTAACTCATATTATTAGCCATATTATGCTTATGTGATCGATAGAACGTCAATTACTATACTCATTACTCTTATTGTTATCAATCTAACGCATATTATTAACCATATTATGCTTATATGAGCAATAGAACTACAATTACTATACTTATTACACTCACTATTATCAATCTAACTCATATTATTAACCATATTATGCAGATATGATCGATAGAACGACAATTACTATACTTATTACTTTTATTATTATCAATCTAACTCATATTATTAGCCATATTATGCTTATATGATCGATAAAACGACAATTACTATACTCATTACTCTTATTATTATCAATCTAACTCATATTATTAGCCATATTATGCTTATATGATCGGTAGAACGACAATCACTATACTTATTGCTCTTATTATTATCAATCTAACTCATATTATTAGCCATATTATGCTTATATGATCGATAGACGACAATTACTATACTTATTACACTCACTATTGTCAATCTAACTCATATTATTAACCATATTATGCAGATATGATCGATAGGACGACAATTACTATACTCATTACTCTTATTATTATCATCTATCGCATATTATTAACTATATTATGCTTATATGAGCAATAGAACTACAATTACTATACTTATTGCACTCACTATTGTCAATCTAACTCATATTATTAACCATATTATGCTTATATGATCGATAGAACGACAATTACTATACTCATTACTCTTATTATTATCAATCTAACGCATATTATTAACCATATAATGCTTATATGAGCAATAGAAGTACAATTACTATACTTATGACACTCACTGTTATCAATCTAACTCATATTATGAACCATATTATGCAGATATTCTCGATAGGACGACAATTACTATACATATTACTTTTATTATTATCAATCTAACTCATATTATTAGCCATATTATGCTTATATGATCGATAAAACGACAATTACTATACTCATTACTCTTATTATTATCAATCTAACTCATATTATTAGCCATATTATGCTTATGTGATCGATAGAACGACAATTACTATACCTATTACACTCACTATTGTCAATCTAACTCATATTATTAACCATATTATGCAGATATGCTCGATAGAACGACAATTACTATACTCATTACTCTTATTATTATCAATCTAACGCACATTATTAACCATATTATGCTTATATGAGCAATAGAACTACAATTACTATACTTATTACACTCACTATTATCAATCTAACTCATATTATTAACCATATTATGCAGATATGATCGATAGAACGACAATTACTATACTTATTACTTTTATTATTATCAATCTAACTCATATTATTAGCCATATTATGCTTATATGATCGATAAAACGACAATTACTATACTCATTACTCTTATTATTATCAATCTAACTCATATTATTAGCCATATTATGCTTATGTGATCGATAGAACGACAATTACTATACCTATTACACTCACTATTGTCAATCTAACTCATATTATTAACCATATTATGCAGATATGCTCGATAGAACGACAATTACTATACTCATTACTCTTATTATTATCAATCTAACGCGTATTATTAACCATATTATGCTTATATGAGCAATAGAACTACAATTACTATACTTATTACTCTTATTATTATCAATCTAACTCATATTATTAGCCATATTATGCTTATATGATCGATAGACGACAATTACTATACTTATTACACTCACTATTGTCAATCTAACTCATATTATTAACCATATTATGCAGATATGATCGATAGGACGACAATTACTATACTCATTACTCTTATTATTATCAATCTATCGCATATTATTAACCATATTATGCTTATATGAGCAATAGAACTACAATTACTATACTTATTACACTCACTATTATCAATCTAACTCATATTATGAACCATATTATGCAGATATGATCGATAGAACGACAATTACTATACTTATTACTCTTATTGTTATCAATCTAACTCATATTATTAGCCATATTATGCTTATATGATCGCTAGAACGACAATTACTATACTCATTACTCTTATTATTATCAATCTAACGCATATTATTAACCATATAATGCTTATATGAGCAATAGAAGTACAATTACTATACTTATGACACTCACTGTTATCAATCTAACTCATATTATGAACCATATTATGCAGATATGATCGATAGAACGACAATTACTATACTTATTACTCTTATTATTATCCATCTAACTCATATTATTAGCCATATTATGCTTATATGATCGATAGAACGACAATTACTATACGCATTACTCTTATTATTATCAATCTAACGCATGTTATTAACCATATTATGCTTATATGAGCAATAGAACTACAATTACTATACTTATTACACTCACTATTATCAATCTAACTCATATTATTAACCATATTATGCAGATATGATCGATAGAACGACAATTACTATACTTATTAATTTTATTATTATCAATCTAACTCATATTATTAGCCATATTATGCTTATGTGATCGATAGAACGTCAATTACTATACTCATTACTCTTATTGTTATCAATCTAACGCATATTATTAACCATATTATGCTTATATGAGCAATAGAACTACAATTACTATACTTATTACACTCACTATTATCAATCTAACTCATATTATTAACCATATTATGCAGATATGATCGATAGAACGACAATTACTATACTTATTACTTTTATTATTATCAATCTAACTCATATTATTAGCCATATTATGCTTATATGATCGATAAAACGACAATTACTATACTCATTACTCTTATTATTATCAATCTAACTCATATTATTAGCCATATTATGCTTATATGATCGGTAGAACGACAATCACTATACTTATTGCTCTTATTATTATCAATCTAACTCATATTATTAGCCATATTATGCTTATATGATCGATAGACGACAATTACTATACTTATTACACTCACTATTGTCAATCTAACTCATATTATTAACCATATTATGCAGATATGATCGATAGGACGACAATTACTATACTCATTACTCTTATTATTATCATCTATCGCATATTATTAACTATATTATGCTTATATGAGCAATAGAACTACAATTACTATACTTATTGCACTCACTATTGTCAATCTAACTCATATTATTAACCATATTATGCTTATATGATCGATAGAACGACAATTACTATACTCATTACTCTTATTATTATCAATCTAACGCATATTATTAACCATATAATGCTTATATGAGCAATAGAAGTACAATTACTATACTTATGACACTCACTGTTATCAATCTAACTCATATTATGAACCATATTATGCAGATATTCTCGATAGGACGACAATTACTATACTTATTACTTTTATTATTATCTATCTAACTCATATTATTAGCCATATTATGCTTATATGATCGATAAAACGACAATTACTATACTCATTACTCTTATTATTATCAATCTAACTCATATTATTAGCCATATTATGCTTATGTGATCGATAGAACGACAATTACTATACCTATTACACTCACTATTGTCAATCTAACTCATATTATTAACCATATTATGCAGATATGCTCGATAGAACGACAATTACTATACTCATTACTCTTATTATTATCAATCTAACGCACATTATTAACCATATTATGCTTATATGAGCAATAGAACTACAATTACTATACTTATTACACTCACTATTATCAATCTAACTCATATTATTAACCATATTATGCAGATATGATCGATAGAACGACAATTACTATACTTATTACTTTTATTATTATCAATCTAACTCATATTATTAGCCATATTATGCTTATATGATCGATAAAACGACAATTACTATACTCATTACTCTTATTATTATCAATCTAACTCATATTATTAGCCATATTATGCTTATGTGATCGATAGAACGACAATTACTATACCTATTACACTCACTATTGTCAATCTAACTCATATTATTAACCATATTATGCAGATATGCTCGATAGAACGACAATTACTATACTCATTACTCTTATTATTATCAATCTAACGCATATTATTAACCATATTATGCTTATATGAGCAATAGAACTACAATTACTATACTTATTACTCTTATTATTATCAATCTAACTCATATTATTAGCCATATTATGCTTATATGATCGATAGACGACAATTACTATACTTATTACACTCACTATTGTCAATCTAACTCATATTATTAACCATATTATGCAGATATGATCGATAGGACGACAATTACTATACTCATTACTCTTATTATTATCAATCTATCGCATATTATTAACCATATTATGCTTATATGAGCAATAGAACTACAATTACTATACTTATTACACTCACTATTATCAATCTAACTCATATTATGAACCATATTATGCAGATATGATCGATAGAACGACAATTACTATACTTATTACTCTTATTGTTATCAATCTAACTCATATTATTAGCCATATTATGCTTATATGATCGCTAGAACGACAATTACTATACTCATTACTCTTATTATTATCAATCTAACGCATATTATTAACCATATAATGCTTATATGAGCAATAGAAGTACAATTACTATACTTATGACACTCACTGTTATCAATCTAACTCATATTATGAACCATATTATGCAGATATGCTCGATAGGACGACAATTACTATACTTATTACTCTTATTATTATCCATCTATCTCATATTATTAGCCATATTATGCTTATGTGATCGATAGAACGACAATTACTATACTTATTACACTCACTATTGTCAATCTAACTCATATTATTAACCATATTATGCAGATATGCTCGATAGAACGACAATTACTATACTTATTACTCTTATTATTATCAATCTACCTCATATTATTAGCCATATTATGCTTATGTGATCGATAGAACGACAATTACTATACTTATTACTGTTATTATTATCAATCTAACTCATATTATTTGCCATATTATGCTTATGTGATCGATGGAACGGCAATTACTATACTTATTACTGTTATTATTATCAATCTAACGCATATTATTAACCATATTATGCTTATATGAGCAATAGAACTACAATTACTATACTTATTACACTCACTATTATCAATCTAACTCATATTATTAACCATATTATGCAGATATGATCGATAGAACGACAATTACTATACTTATTAATTTTATTATTATCAATCTAACTCATATTATTAGCCATATTATGCTTATATGATCGATAGAACGACAATTACTATACTTATTGCTCTTATTATTATCAATCTAACTCATATTATTAGCCATATTATGCTTATATGATCGATAGACGACAATTACTATACTTATTACACTCACTATTGTCAATCTAACTCATATTATTAACCATATTATGCTTATATGATCGATAGAACGACAATTACTATACTCATTACTCTTATTATTATCAATCTAACGCATATTATTAACCATATAATGCTTATATGAGCAATAGAAGTACAATTACTATACTTATGACACTCACTGTTATCAATCTAACTCATATTATGAACCATATTATGCAGATATTCTCGATAGGACGACAATTACTATACTTATTACTCTTATTATTATCCATCTATCTCATATTATTAGCCATATTATGCTTATGTGATCGATAGAACGACAATTACTATACTCATTACTCTTATTATTATCAATCTAACGCATATTATTAACCATATTATGCTTATATGAGCAATAGAACTACAATTACTATACTTATTACTCTTATTATTATCAATCTAACTCATATTATTAGCCATATTATGCTTACATGATCGATAGACGACAATTACTATACTTATTACACTCACTATTGTCAATCTAACTCATATTATTAACCATATTATGCAGATATGATCGATAGAACGACAATTACTATACTTATTACTCTTATTGTTATCAATCTAACTCATATTATTAGCCATATTATGCTTATATGATCGCTAGAACGACAATTACTATACTCATTACTCTTATTATTATCAATCTAACGCATATTATTAACCATATAATGCTTATATGAGCAATAGAAGTACAATTACTATACTTATGACACTCACTGTTATCAATCTAACTCATATTATGAACCATATTATGCAGATATGATCGATAGAACGACAATTACTATACTTATTACTTTTATTATTATCAATCTAACTCATATTATTAGCCATATTATGCAGATATGATCGATAGAACGACAATTACTATACTTATTACTTTTATTATTATCAATCTAACTCATATTATTAGCCATATTATGCTTATATGATCGATAGAACGACAATTACTATACTTATTACTCTTATTATTATCAATCTAACTCATATTATTAGCCATATTATGCTTATATGATCGATAGAACGACAATTACTATACGCATTACTCTTATTATTATCAATCTAACGCATGTTATTAACCATATTATGCTTATATGAGCAATAGAACTACAATTACTATACTTATTACACTCACTATTATCAATCTAACTCATATTATTAACCATATTATGCAGATATGATCGATAGAACGACAATTACTATACTTATTAATTTTATTATTATCAATCTAACTCATATTATTAGCCATATTATGCTTATGTGATCGATAGAACGTCAATTACTATACTCATTACTCTTATTGTTATCAATCTAACGCATATTATTAACCATATTATGCTTATATGAGCAATAGAACTACAATTACTATACTTATTACACTCACTATTATCAATCTAACTCATATTATTAACCATATTATGCAGATATGATCGATAGAACGACAATTACTATACTTATTACTTTTATTATTATCAATCTAACTCATATTATTGGCCATATTATGCTTATATGATCGATAAAACGACAATTACTATACTCATTACTCTTATTATTATCAATCTAACTCATATTATTAGCCATATTATGCTTATATGATCGGTAGAACGACAATCACTATACTTATTGCTCTTATTATTATCAATCTAACTCATATTATTAGCCATATTATGCTTATATGATCGATAGACGACAATTACTATACTTATTACACTCACTATTGTCAATCTAACTCATATTATTAACCATATTATGCAGATATGATCGATAGGACGACAATTACTATACTCATTACTCTTATTATTATCATCTATCGCATATTATTAACTATATTATGCTTATATGAGCAATAGAACTACAATTACTATACTTATTGCACTCACTATTGTCAATCTAACTCATATTATTAACCATATTATGCTTATATGATCGATAGAACGACAATTACTGTACTCATTTCTCTTATTATTATCAATCTAACGCATATTATTAACCATATAATGCTTATATGAGCAATAGAAGTACAATTACTATACTTATGACACTCACTGTTATCAATCTAACTCATATTATGAACCATATTATGCAGATATTCTCGATAGGACGACAATTACTATACTTATTACTCTTATTATTATCCATCTATCTCATATTATTAGCCATATTATGCTTATGTGATCGATAGAACGACAATTACTATACTCATTACTCTTATTATTATCAATCTAACGCATATTATTAACCATATAATGCTTATATGAGCAATAGAAGTACAATTACTATACTTATGACACTCACTGTTATCAATCTAACTCATATTATGAACCATATTATGCAGATATGCTCGATAGGACGACAATTACTATACTTATTACTCTTATTATTATCCATCTATCTCATATTATTAGCCATATTATGCTTATGTGATCGATAGAACGACAATTACTATACTTATTACACTCACTATTGTCAATCTAACTCATATTATTAACCATATTATGCAGATATGCTCGATAGAACGACAATTACTATACTTATTACTCTTATTATTATCAATCTACCTCATATTATTAGCCATATTATGCTTATGTGATCGATAGAACGACAATTACTATACTTATTACTCTTATTATTATCAATCTAACTCATATTATTTGCCATATTATGCTTATGTGATCGATAGAACGGCAATTACTATACTTATTACTCTTATTATTATCAATCTAACGCATATTATTAACCATATTATGCTTATATGAGCAATAGAACTACAATTACTATACTTATTACACTCACTATTATCAATCTAACTCATATTATTAACCATATTATGCAGATATGATCGATAGAACGACAATTACTATACTTATTACTTTTATTATTATCAATCTAACTCATATTATTAGCCATATTATGCAGATATGATCGATAGAACGACAATTACTATACTTATTACTTTTATTATTATCAATCTAACTCATATTATTAGCCATATTATGCTTATATGATCGATAGAACGACAATTACTATACTTATTACTCTTATTATTATCAATCTAACTCATATTATTAGCCATATTATGCTTGTATGATCGATAGAACGACAATTACTAAACTCATTACTCTTATTATTATCAATCTATCGCATATTGTTAACCATATTATGCTTATATGAGCAATAGAACTACAATTACTATACTTACTACACTCACCATTACCAATCTAACTCATATTATTAACCATATTATGCAGATATGATCGATAGAACAACAATTACTATACTTATTACTCTTATTATTATAAATCTAACTCATATTATTAGCCATATCATGCTTATATGATCGATTGAACGACAATTACTATAGTTATTACTCTTATCATTATCAATCTAACCCATATTATTAGCCATATTATGCTTATATGATCGATAGATCGACAATTACTATACTTGTTACACTCCCTGTTATCAATCTAACTCATATTATTAGCCATATTATGCTTATATGATCGGTAGAACGATAATTACTATACTTATTACTCTTATTATTATCAATCTAACGCATATTATTAACCATATTATGCTTATATGAGCAATAGAACTACAATTGCTATACTTATTACACTCACTTTTATCAATCTAACTCATATTATTAGCCATATTATGCTCATATGATCGGTAGAACGATAATTACTATACTTATTACTCTTACTATTATCAATCTAACTCATATTATTAGCCATATTATGCTTATGTGATCGATAGAACGACAATTACTATACTTATTACTCTTATTATTATCAATCTAACTCATATTATTAGCCATATTATGCTTATGTGATCGATAGAACGACAATTACTATACTTATTACTCTTATTATTATCAATCTAACTCATATTATTAGCCATATTATGCTTATGTGATCGATAGAACGACAATTACTATACTCATTACTCTTATTATTATCAATCTAACGCATATTATTAACCATATTATGCTTATATGAGCAATAGAACTACAATTACTATACTTATTACACTCACTATTATCAATCTAACTCATATTATTAACCATAATATGCAGATATGATCGATAGAACGACAATTACTATACTTATTACTTTTATTATTATCAATCTAACTCATATTATTAGCCATATTATGCTTATATGATCGATAGAACGACAATTACAATACTCATTACTCTTACTATTATCAATCTAACTCATATTATTAGCCATATTATGCTTATATGATCGATAGAGCGACAATTACTATACTTATCACTCTTATTATTATCAATCTAACTCATATTATTAGCCATATTATGTTTATGTGATCGATAGAATGACAATTACTATACTTATTACTCTTATTATTATCAATCTAACTCATATTATTAGCCATATCATGCTCATATGATCGGTAGAACGATAATTACTATACTTATTACTCTTACTATTATTAATCTAACTCATATTATTAGCCATATTATGCTTATGTGATCGATAGAACGACAATTACTATACTCATTACTCTTATTATTATCAATCTAACGCATATTATTAACCATATTATGCTTATATGAGCAATAGAACTACAATTACTATACTTATTACACTAACTATTATCAATCTAACTCATATTATTAACCATATTATGCAGATATGATCGATAGAACGACAATTACTATACTTATTAGTTTTATTATTATCAATCTAACTAATATTATTAGCCATATTATGCTTATATGATCGATAGAACGACAATTACAATACTCATTACTCTTATTATTATCAATCTAACTCATATTATTAGCCATATTATGCTTATATGATCGATAGAACGACAATTACTATACTTATCACTCTTATTATTATCAATCTAACTCATATTATTAGCCATATTATGCTTATGTGATCGATAGAATGACAATTACTGTACTTATTACTCTTATTATTATCAATCTAACTCATATTATTAGCCATATCATGCTCATATGATCGGTAGAACGATAATTACTATACTTATTACTCTTACTATTATCAATCTAACTCATATTATTAGCCATATTATGCTTATGTGATCGATAGAACGACAATTACTATACTTATTACTCTTATTATTATCAATCTAACTTGTAGTATTAGCCATATTATGCTTATATGGACGACAGAACGACAATTACAATACTTATTACACTCACTATTATCAATTTAACTCCTATTATTAAACATATTATGCTGATATGATCGATAGAACGACAATTACTATACTTATTACACTCACTATTATGAATCTAACTCATATTATTAACCATATTATGCAGATATGATCGATAGAACGACAATTACTATACTGAATACTTTTATTATTATCAATCTAACTCATATTATTAGCCATATTATGCTTATGTGATCGATAGAACGACAATTACTATACTCATTACTCTTATTATTATCAATCTAACTCATATTATTAGCCATATTATGCTTATATGATCGATAGAACGACAATTACTATGCTTATCACTCTTATTATTATCAATCTAACTCATATTATTAGCCATATTATGCTTATGTGATCGATAGAATGACAATTACTATACTTATTACTCTTATTATTATCAATCTAACTAATATTATTAGCCATATCATGCTCATGTGATCGGTAGAACGATAATTACTATACTTATTACTCTTACTATTATCAATCTAACTCATATTATTAGACATATTATGCTTATGTGATCGATAGAACGACAATTACTATACTTATTACTCTTATTATTATCAATCTAACTTGTAGTATTAGCCATATTATGCTTATGTGGACGACAGAACGACAATTACAATACTTATTACACTCACTATTATCAATTTAACTCCTATTATTAAACATATTATGCAGATATGATCGATAGAACGACAATTACTATACTTATTACACTCACTATTATGAATCTAACTCATATTATTAACCATATTATGCAGATATGATCGATAGAACGACAATTACTATACTTATTACTTTTATTATTATCAATCACACTCATATTATTAGCCATATTATGCTTATGTGATCGATAGAACGACAATTACTATACTCATTACTCTTATTATTATCAATCTAACGCATATTATTAACCATATTATGCTTATATGAGCAATAGAACTACAATTACTATACTTATTACTCTTATTATTATCAATCTAACTCATATTATTAGCCATATCATGCTCATATGATCGGTAGAACGATAATTACTATACTTATTACTCTTACTATTATCAATCTAACTCATATTATTAGCCATATTATGCTTATGTGATCGATAGAACGACAATTACTATACTTATTACTCTTATTATTATCAATCTAACTTGTAGTATTAGCCATATTATGCTTATATGGACGACAGAACGACAATTACAATACTTATTACACTCACTATTATCAATCTAACTCATATTATTAACCATAATACGCAGATATGATCGATAGAACGACAATTACTATACTTATTACTTTTATTATTATCAATCTAACTCATATTATTAGCCATATTATGCTTATATGATCGATAGAACGACAACTACAATACTCATTACTCTTACTATTATCAATCTAACTCATATTATTAGCCATATTATGCTTATATGATCGATAGAGCGACAATTACTATACTTATCACTCTTATTATTATCAATCTAACTCATATTATTAGCCATATTATGCTTATGTGATCGATAGAATGACAATTACTATACTTATTACTCTTATTATTATCAATCTAACTCATATTATTAGCCATATCATGCTCATATGATCGGTAGAACGATAATTACTATACTTATTACTCTTACTATTATCAATCTAACTCATATTATTAGCCATATTATGATTATGTGATCGATAGAACGACAATTACTATACTCATTACTCTTATTATTATCAATCTAACGCATATTATTAACCATATTATGCTTATATGAGCAATTGAACTACAATTACTATACTTATTACACTCACTATTATCAATCTAACTCATATTATTAACCATATTATGCAGATATGATCGATAGAACGACAATTACTATACTTATTACTTTTATTATTATCAATCTAACTCATATTATTAGCCATATTATGCTTATGTGATCGATAGAACGACAATTACTAAACTCATTACTCTTATTATTATCAATCTATCGCATATTGTTAACCATATTATGCTTATATGAGCAATAGAACTACAATTACTATACTTACTACACTCACCATTACCAATCTAACTCATATTATTAACCATATTATGCAGATATGATCGATAGAACAACAATTACTATACTTATTACTCTTATTATTATAAATCTAACTCATATTATTAGCCATATCATGCTTATATGATCGATTGAACGACAATTACTATAGTTATTACTCTTATCATTATCAATCTAACCCATATTATTAGCCATATTATGCTTATATGATCGATAGATCGACAATTACTATACTTGTTACACTCCCTGTTATCAATCTAACTCATATTATTAGCCATATTATGCTTATATGATCGGTAGAACGATAATTACTATACTTATTACACTTATTATTATCAATCTAACGCATATTATTAACCATATTATGCTTATATGAGCAATAGAACTACAATTGCTATACTTATTACACTCACTTTTATCAATCTAACTCATATTATTAGCCATATTATGCTCATATGATCGGTAGAACGATAATTACTATACTTATTACTCTTAATATTATCAATCTAACTCATATTATTAGCCATATTATGCTTATGTGATCGATAGAACGACAATTACTATACTTATTACTCTTATTATTATCAATCTAACTCATATTATTAGCCATATTATGCTTATGTGATCGATAGAACGACAATTACTATACTTATTACTCTTATTATTATCAATCTAACTCATATTATTAGCCATATTATGCTTATGTGATCGATAGAACGACAATTACTATACTCATTACTCTTATTATTATCAATCTAACGCATATTATTAACCATATTATGCTTATATGAGCAATAGAACTACAATTACTATACTTATTACACTCACTATTATCAATCTAACTCATATTATTAACCATAATATGCAGATATGATCGATAGAACGACAATTACTATACTTATTACTTTTATTATTATCAATCTAACTCATATTATTAGCCATATTATGCTTATATGATCGATAGAACGACAATTACAATACTCATTACTCTTACTATTATCAATCTAACTCATATTATTAGCCATATTATGCTTATATGATCGATAGAGCGACAATTACTATACTTATCACTCTTATTATTATCAATCTAACTCATATTATTAGCCATATTATGTTTATGTGATCGATAGAATGACAATTACTATACTTATTACTCTTATTATTATCAATCTAACTCATATTATTAGCCATATCATGCTCATATGATCGGTAGAACGATAGTTACTATACTTATTACTCTTACTATTATCAATCTAACTCATATTATTAGCCATATTATGCTTATGTGATCGATAGAACGACAATTACTATACTCATTACTCTTATTATTATCAATCTAACGCATATTATTAACCATATTATGCTTATATGAGCAATAGAACTACAATTACTATACTTATTACACTAACTATTATCAATCTAACTCATATTATTAACCATATTATGCAGATATGATCGATAGAACGACAATTACTATACTTATTACTTTTATTATTATCAATCTAACTAATATTATTAGCCATATTATGCTTATATGATCGATAGAACGACAATTACAATACTCATTACTCTTATTATTATCAATCTAACTCATATTATTAGCCATATTATGCTTATATGATCGATAGAACGACAATTACTATACTTATCACTCTTATTATTATCAATCTAACTCATATTATTAGCCATATTATGCTTATGTGATCGATAGAATGACAATTACTGTACTTATTACTCTTATTATTATCAATCTAACTCATATTATTAGCCATATCATGCTCATATGATCGGTAGAACGATAATTACTATACTTATTACTCTTACTATTATCAATCTAACTCATATTATTAGCCATATTATGCTTATGTGATCGATAGAACGACAATTACTATACTTATTACTCTTATTATTATCAATCTAACTTGTAGTATTAGCCATATTATGCTTATATGGACGACAGAACGACAATTACAATACTTATTACACTCACTATTATCAATTTAACTCCTATTATTAAACATATTATGCTGATATGATCGATAGAACGACAATTACTATACTTATTACACTCACTATTATGAATCTAACTCATATTATTAACCATATTATGCAGATATGATCGATAGAACGACAATTACTATACTGAATACTTTTATTATTATCAATCTAACTCATATTATTAGCCATATTATGCTTATGTGATCGATAGAACGACAATTACTATACTCATTACTCTTATTATTATCAATCTAACTCATATTATTAGCCATATTATGCTTATATGATCGATAGAACGACAATTACTATGCTTATCACTCTTATTATTATCAATCTAACTCATATTATTAGCCATATTATGCTTATGTGATCGATAGAATGACAATTACTATACTTATTACTCTTATTATTATCAATCTAACTAATATTATTAGCCATATCATGCTCATGTGATCGGTAGAACGATAATTACTATACTTATTACTCTTACTATTATCAATCTAACTCATATTATTAGACATATTATGCTTATGTGATCGATAGAACGACAATTACTATACTTATTACTCTTATTATTATCAATCTAACTTGTAGTATTAGCCATATTATGCTTATGTGGACGACAGAACGACAATTACAATACTTATTACACTCACTATTATCAATTTAACTCCTATTATTAAACATATTATGCAGATATGATCGATAGAACGACAATTACTATACTTATTACACTCACTATTATGAATCTAACTCATATTATTAACCATATTATGCAGATATGATCGATAGAACGACAATTACTATACTTATTACTTTTATTATTATCAATCACACTCATATTATTAGCCATATTATGCTTATGTGATCGATAGAACGACAATTACTATACTCATTACTCTTATTATTATCAATCTAACGCATATTATTAACCATATTATGCTTATATGAGCAATAGAACTACAATTACTATACTTATTACACTCACTATTATCAATCTAACTCATATTAATAACCATATTATGCAGATATGATCAATAGAACGACAATTACTATACTTATTACTTTTATTATTATCAATCTAACTCATATTATTAGCCATATTATGCTTATATGATCGATAGAACGACAATTACTATACTCATTACTCTTATTATTATCAATCTAACTCATATTATTAGCCATATTATGCTTATGTGATCGATAGAACGACAATTACTATACTCATTACTCTTATTATTATCAATCTAACGCATATTATTAACCATATTATGCTTATGTGATCGATAGAACGGCAATTACTATACTCATTACTCTTATTATTATCAATCTAACTCATATTATTAGCCATATCATGCTTATATGATCGATAGAACGACAATTACTATAGTTATTACTCTTATCATTATCAATCTAACCCATATTATTAGCCATATTATGCTTATATGATCGATAGATCGCCAATTACTATACTTGTTACACTCACTGTTATCAATCTAACTCATATTATTAACCATATTATGCAGATATGATCGATAGAACGACAATTACTATACTTATTACTCTTATTATTATCAATCTAACTCATATTATTAGCCATATTATTCTTATATGATCGCTAGAACGACAATTACTATACACATTACTCTTATTATTATCAATCTATCGCATATTATTAACCATATTATGCTTATATGAGCAATAGAACTACAATTACTATACTTATTACACTCACGATAATCAATCTAACTCATATTATGAACCATATTATGCAGATATGATCGATGGAACGACAATTACTATACTTATTACTCTTATTATTATCAATCTAACTCATATTATTAACCATATTATGCTTATATGATCGCTAGAACGACAATTACTATACTCATTACTCTTATTATTATCCATTTATCTCATATTATTAGCCATATTATGCTTATGTGATCGATAGAACGACAATTACTATACTTATCACACTCACTATTGTCAATCTAACTCATATTATTAACCATATTATGCAGATATGATCGATAGGACGACAATCACTATACTTATTACTCTTATTATTATCAATCTAACGCATATTATTAACCAATTTATGCTTATATGAGCAATAGAACTACAATTACTATACTTATTACACTCACTATTATCAATCTAACTCATATTATTAACCATATTATGCAGATATGATCGATAGAACAACAATTACTATACTTATTACTCTTATTATTATAAATCTAACTCATATTATTAGCCATATCATGCTTATATGATCGATAGAACGACAATTACTATAGTTATTACTCTTATCATTATCAATCTAACCCATATTATTAGCCATATTATGCTTATATGATCGATAGATCGACAATTACTATACTTGTTACACTCCCTGCTATCAATCTAACTCATATTATTAGCCATATTATGCTTATATGATCGGTAGAACGATAATTACTATACTTATTACTCTAATTATTATCAATCTAACGCATATTATTAACCATATTATGCTTATATGAGCAATAGAACTACAATTGCTATACTTATTACACTCACTTTTATCAATCTAACTCATATTATTAGCCATATTATGCTCATATGATCGGTAGAACGATAATTACTATACTTATTACTCTTACTATTATCAATCTAACTCATATTATTAGCCATATTATGCTTATGTGATCGATAGAACGACAATTACTATACTTATTACTCTTATTATTATCAATCTAACTCATATTATTAGCCATATTATGCTTATGTGATCGATAGAACGACAATTACTATACTTATTACTCTTATTATTATCAATCTAACTCATATTATTAGCCATATTATGCTTATGTGATCGATAGAACGACAATTACTATACTCATTACTCTTACTATTATCAATCTAACGCATATTATTAACCATATTATGCTTATATGATCGATAGAACGACAGTTACAATACTCATTACTCTTATTATTATCAATCTAACTCATATTATTAGCCATATTATGCTTATATGATCGATAGAACGACAATTACTATACTTATCACTCTTATTATTATCAATCTAACTCATATTATTAGCCATATTATGCTTATGTGATCGATAGAATGACAATTACGGTACTTATTACTCTTATTATTATCAATCTAACTCATATTATTAGACATATCATGCTCATATGATCGGTAGAACGATAATTACTATACTTATTACTGTTACTATCATCAATCTAACTCATATTATTAGCCATATTATGCTTATGTGATCGATAGAACGACAATTACTATACTTATTACTCTTATTATTATCAATCTAACTTGTAGTATTAGCCATATTATGCTTATATGGACGACAGAACGACAATTACAATACTTATTACACTCACTATTATCAATTTAACTCCTATTATTAAACATATTATGCTGATATGATCGATAGAACGACAATTACTATACTTATTACACTCACTATTATGAATCTAACTCATATTATTAACCATATTATGCAGATATGATCGATAGAACGACAATTACTATACTGAATACTTTTATTATTATCAATCTAACTCATATTATTAGCCATATTATGCTTATGTGATCGATAGAATGACAATTACTATACTTATTACTCTTATTATTATCAATCTAACTAATATTATTAGCCATATCATGCTCATATGATCGGTAGAACGATAATTACTATACTTATTACTCTTACTATTATCAATCTAACTCATATTATTAGACATATTACGCTTATGTGATCGATAGAACGACAATTACTATACTTATTACTCTTATTATTATCAATCTAACTTGTAGTATTAGCCATATTATGCTTATATGGACGACAGAACGACAATTACAATACTTATTACACTCACTATTATCAATTTAACTCCTATTATTAAACATATTATGCAGATATGATCGATAGAACGACAATTACTATACTTATTACACTCACTATTATGAATCTAACTCATATTATTAACCATATTATGCAGATATGATCGATAGAACGACAATTACTATACTTATTACTTTTATTATTACCAATCTAACTCATATTATTAGCCATATTATGCTTATATGATCGATAGAACGATAATTACTATACTCATTACTCTTATTATTATCAATCTAACTCATATTATTAGCCATATTATGCTTATGTGATCGATAGAACGACAATTACTATACTCATTACTCTTATTATTATCAATCTAACGCATATTATTAACCATATTATGCTTATGTGATCGATAGAACGGCAATTACTATACTTATTACTCTTATTATTATCAATCTAACGCATATTATTAACCATATAATGCTTATATGAGCAATAGAAGTACAATTACTATACTTATGACACTCACTGTTATCAATCTAACTCATATTATGAACCATATTATGCAGATATGCTCGATAGGACGACAATTACTATACTTATTACTCTTATTATTATCCATCTATCTCATATTATTAGCCATATTATGCTTATGTGATCGATAGAACGACAATTACTATACTCATTACTCTTATTATTATCAATCTAACTCACATTATGAACCACATTATGCAGATATGCTCGATAGGACGACAATTACTATACTTATTACTCTTATTATTATCCATCTATCTCATATTATTAGCCATATTATGCTTATGTGATCGATAGAACGACAATTACTATACTTATTACACTCACTATTGTCAATCTAACTCATATTATTAACCATATTATGCAAATATGATCGATAGGACGAAAATTACTATACTCATTACTCTTATTATTATCAACCTATCGCATATTATTCACCATATTATGCTTATATGAGCAATAGAACTACAATTACTATACTTATTACACTCACCATTACCAATGTAACTCATATTATTAACCATATTATGCAGATATGATCGATAGAACGACAATTATAATACTTATTACTCTTATTATTATCTATCTAACTCATATTATTAGCCATATCATGCTTATATGATCGATAGAACGACAATTACTATAGTTATTACTCTTATCATTATCAATCTAACCCATATTATTAGCCATATTATGATTATATGATCGATAGATCGCCAATTACTATACTTATTACACTCACTGTTATTAATCTAACTCATTATTAGCCGTATTATGCTTATATGATCGGTAGAACGATAATTACTATACTTATTACTCTTATTATTATCAATCTAGCTTGTAGTATTAGCCATATTATGCTTATATGGACGACAGAACGACAATTACAATACTTATTACACTCACTATTATCAATTTAACTCATATTATTAACCATATTATGCAGATATGATCGATAGAACGACAATTACTATACTTATTACTCTTATTATTATCAATCTACCGCATATTACTACCCATATTATGCTTATATGAGCAATAGAACTACAATTACTATACTTATTACACTCACTATTATCAATCTAACTCATATTATGAACCATATTATGCAGATATGATCGATAGAACGACAATTACTATACTTATTACTCTTATTATTATCAATCTAACTCATATTATTAGCCATATTATGCTTATATGATCGCTAGAACGACAATTACTATACTCATTACTCTTATTATTATCAATCTAACGCATATTATTAACCATATTATGCTTATATGAGCAATAGAAGTACAATTACTATACTTATTACACTCACTGTTATCAATCTAACTCATATTATGAACCACATTATGCAGATATGCTCGATAGGACGACAATTACTATACTTATTACTCTTATTATTATCCATCTATCTCATATTATTAGCCATATTATGCTTATGTGATCGATAGAAAGACAATTACTATACTTATTACTCTTATTATTATCAATCTAACGCATATTATTAACCATATAATGCTTATATGAGCAATAGAAGTACAATTACTATACTTATGACACTCACTGTTATCAATCTAACTCATATTATGAACCATATTATGCAGATATGCTCGATAGGACGACAATTACTATACTTATTACTCTTATTATTATCCATCTATCTCATATTATTAGCCATATTATGCTTATGTGATCGATAGAACGACAATTACTATACTCATTACTCTTATTATTATCAATCTAACTCACATTATGAACCACATTATGCAGATATGCTCGATAGGACGACAATTACTATACTTATTACTCTTATTATTATCCATCTATCTCATATTATTAGCCATATTATGCTTATGTGATCGATAGAACGACAATTACTATACTTATTACACTCACTATTGTCAATCTAACTCATATTATTAACCATATTATGCAAATATGATCGATAGGACGAAAATTACTATACTCATTACTCTTATTATTATCAACCTATCGCATATTATTCACCATATTATGCTTATATGAGCAATAGAACTACAATTACTATACTTATTACACTCACCATTACCAATGTAACTCATATTATTAACCATATTATGCAGATATGATCGATAGAACGACAATTATAATACTTATTACTCTTATTATTATCTATCTAACTCATATTATTAGCCATATCATGCTTATATGATCGATAGAACGACAATTACTATAGTTATTACTCTTATCATTATCAATCTAACCCATATTATTAGCCATATTATGATTATATGATCGATAGATCGCCAATTACTATACTTATTACACTCACTGTTATTAATCTAACTCATTATTAGCCGTATTATGCTTATATGATCGGTAGAACGATAATTACTATACTTATTACTCTTATTATTATCAATCTAGCTTGTAGTATTAGCCATATTATGCTTATATGGACGACAGAACGACAATTACAATACTTATTACACTCACTATTATCAATTTAACTCATATTATTAACCATATTATGCAGATATGATCGATAGAACGACAATTACTATACTTATTACTCTTATTATTATCAATCTACCGCATATTACTACCCATATTATGCTTATATGAGCAATAGAACTACAATTACTATACTTATTACACTCACTATTATCAATCTAACTCATATTATGAACCATATTATGCAGATATGATCGATAGAACGACAATTACTATACTTATTACTCTTATTATTATCAATCTAACTCATATTATTAGCCATATTATGCTTATATGATCGCTAGAACGACAATTACTATACTCATTACTCTTATTATTATCAATCTAACGCATATTATTAACCATATTATGCTTATATGAGCAATAGAAGTACAATTACTATACTTATTACACTCACTGTTATCAATCTAACTCATATTATGAACCACATTATGCAGATATGCTCGATAGGACGACAATTACTATACTTATTACTCTTATTATTATCCATCTATCTCATATTATTAGCCATATTATGCTTATGTGATCGATAGAAAGACAATTACTATACTTATTACACTCACTATTGTCAATCAAACTCATATTATTAACCATATTATGCAAATATGATCGATAGGACGACAATTACTATACTCATTACTCTTATTATTATCAACCTATCGCATATTATTCACCATATTATGCTTATATGAGCAATAGAACTACAATTACTATACTTATTACACTCACCATTACCAATCTAACTCATATTATTAACCATATTATGCAGATATGATCGATAGAACGACAATTACTATACTTATTACTCTTATTATTATCAATCTAACTCATATTATTAGCCATATCATGCTTATATGATCGATAGAACGACAATTACTATAGTTATTACTCTTATCATTATCAATCTAACGCATATTATTAACCATATTATGCTTATATGAGCAATAGAACTACAATTACTATACTTATTACACTCACTATTATCAATCTAACTCATATTAACCATATTATGCAGATATGATCGATAGAACGACAATTACTATACTTATTACTTTTATTATTATCAATCTAACTCATATTATTAGCCATATCATGCTTATATGATCGATAGAACGACAATTACTATAGTTATTACTCTTATCATTATCAATCTAACGCATATTATTAACCATATTATGCTTATATGAGCAATAGAACTACAATTACTATACTTATTACACTCACTATTATCAATCTAACTCATATTATTAACCATATTATGCAGATATGATAGATAGAACGACAATTACTATACTTATTACTTTTATTATTATCAATCTAACTCATATTATTAGCCATATTATGCTTATATGATCGATAGAACGACAATTGCTATACTCATTACTCTTATTATTATCAATCTAACTCATATTATTAGCCATATTATGCTTATATGATCGATAGAACGACAATTACTATACCCATTGCTCTTATTATTATCAATCTATCGCATATTATTAACCATATTATGCTTATATGAGCAATAGAACTACAATTACTATACTTATTACACTCACTATTATCAATCTAACTCATATTAACCATATTATGCAGATATGATCGATAGAACGACAATTACTATACTTATTACTTTTATTATTATCAATCTAACTCATATTATTAGCCATATCATGCTTATATGATCGATAGAACGACAATTACTATAGTTATTACTCTTATCATTATCAATCTAACGCATATTATTAACCATATTATGCTTATATGAGCAATAGAACTACAATTACTATACTTATTACACTCACTATTATCAATCTAACTCATATTATTAACCATATTATGCAGATATGATAGATAGAACGACAATTACTATACTTATTACTTTTATTATTATCAATCTAACTCATATTATTAGCCATATTATGCTTATATGATCGATAGAACGACAATTACTATACTCATTACTCTTATTATTATCAATCTAACTCATATTATTAGCCATATTATGCTTATATGATCGATAGAACGACAATTACTATACCCATTGCTCTTATTATTATCAATCTATCGCATATTATTAACCATATTATGCTTATATGAGCAATAGAACTACAATTACTATACTTATTACACTCACCATTACCAATCTAACTCATATTATTAACCATATTATGCAGATATGATAGATAGAACGACAATTACTATACTGGTTACTCTTATCATTATCAATCTAACTCATATTATTAGCCATATTATGCTTATGTGATCGATAGAACGACAATTACTATACTTATTACTCTTATTATTATCCATCTATCTCATATTATTAGCCATATTATGCTTATGTGATCGATAGAACGACAATTACTATACTTATTACACCCACTATTGTCAATCTAACTCATATTATTAACCATATTATGCAGATATGAGCAATAGAACTACAATTACTATACTTATTACACTCACTATTATCAATCTAACTCATATTATTAGCCATATTATGCTTATATGATCAGTAGAACGATAATTACTATACTTATTACTCTTACTATTATCAATCTAACTCACATTATTAGCCATATTATGCTTATGTGATCGATAGAACGACAATTACTATAGTTATTACTCTTATCATTATCAATCTAACCCATATTATTAGCCATATTATGCTTATATGATCGATAGATCGACAATTACTATACTTATTACACTCACTGTTATCAATCTAACTCATATTATTAGCCATATTATGCTTTTATGATCGGTAGAACGATAATTACTATACTTATTACTCTTACTATTATCAATCTAACTCACATTATTAGCCATATTATGCTTATGTGATCGATAGAACGACAATTACTATACTTATTACTCTTATTATTATCAATCTATCGCATATTACTACCCATATTATGCTTATATGAGCAATAGAACTACAATTACTATACTTATTACACTCACTATTATCAATCTAACTCATATTATGAACCATATTATGCAGATATGATCGATAGAACGACAATTACTATACTTATTACTCTTATTATTATCAATCTAACTCATATTATTAGCCATATTATGCTTATATGATCGCTAGAACTACAATTACTATACTCATTACTCTTATTATTATCAATCTAACGCATATTATTAACCATATTATGCTTATATGAGCAATAGAAGTACAATTACTATACTTATTACACTCACTGTTATCAATCTAACTCATATTATGAACCACATTATGCAGATATGCTCGATAGGACGACAATTACTATACTTATTACTCTTATTATTATCCATCTATCTCATATTATTAGCCATATTATGCTTATGTGATCGATAGAACGACAATTACTATACTTATTACACTCACTATTGCCAATCTAACTCATATTATTAACCATATTATGCTTATGTGATCGATAGAACGACAATTACTAAACTTATTACTCTTATTATTATCAATCTAGCTTGTAGTATTAGCCATATTATGCTTATATGATCGATAGAACGACAATTACTAAACTTATTACTCTTATTATTATCAATCTAGCTTGTAGTATTAGCCATATTATGCTTATATGATCGATAGAACGACAATTACTATACTTATTACTCTTATTATTATCCATTTATCTCATATTATTAGCCATATTATGCTTATGTGATCGATAGAACGACAATTACTATACTTATTACACTCACGATTATCAATCTAACTCATATTATGAACCATATTATGCAGATATGATCGATAGACGGACAATTACTATACTTATTACTCTTATTATTATCAATCTAACGCATATTATTAACCATATTATGCTTATATGAGCAATAGAACTACAATTACTATACTTATTACACTCACTATTATCAATCTAACTCATATTATTAACCATATTATGCAGATATGATCGATAGAACGACAATTACTATACTTATTAATTTTATTATTATCAATCTAACTCATATTATTAGCCATATTATGGTTATATGATCGATGGAACGACAATTACTATACTTATTACTCTTACTATTATCAATCTAACTCATATTATTGGCCATATTATGCTTATGTGATCGATAGAACGACAATTACTATACTTATTACTCTTATTATTATCAATCTAGCTTGTAGTATTAGTCATATTATGCTTATATGGACGACAGAACGACAATTACAATACTTATTACACTCACTATTATCAATTTAACTCATTTTATTAACCATATTATGCAGATATGATCGATAGAACGACAATTACTATACTTATTACTCTTATTATTATCAATCTAACTCATATTATTAGCCATATTATGCTTATATGATCGCTAGAACGACAATTACTATACTCATTACTCTTATTACTATCAATCTAACGCATATTATTAACCATATAATGCTTATATGAGCAATAGAACTACAATTACTATACTTATTACACTCACTGTTATCAATCTAACTCATATTATTAACCATATTATGCAGATATGATCGATAGAACGACAATTACTATACTTATTAATTTTATTATTATCAATCTAACTCATATTATTAGCCATATTATGCTTATTTGATCGATAGAACGACAATTACTATACTCATTACTCTTATTATTATCAATCTAACTCTTATTATTTGCCATATTATGCTTATGTGATCGATAGAACGGCAATTACTATACTTATTACTCTTATTATTATCAATCTAACGCATATTATTAACCATATTATGCTTATGTGAGCAATAGAACTACAATTACTATACTTATTACACTCACTATTATCAATCTAACTCATATTATTAACCATATTATGCAGATATGATCGATAGAACGACAATTACTATACTTATTAATTTTATTATTATCAATCTAACTCATATTATTAGCCATATTATGCTTATGTGATCGATAGAACGACAATTACTATACTCATTACTCTTATTGTTATCAATCTAACGCATATTATTAACCATATTATGCTTATATGAGCAATAGAACTACAATTACTATACTTATTACACTCACTATTATCAATCTAACTCATATTATTAACCATATTATGCAGATATGATCGATAGAACGACAATTACTATACTTATTACTTTTATTATTATCAATCTAACTCACATTATTAGCCATATTATGCTTATATGATCGATAAAACGACAATTACTATACTCATTACTCTTATTATTATCAATCTAACTCTTATTATTTGCCATATTATGCTTATGTGATCGATAGAACGGCAATTACTATACTTATTACTCTTATTATTATCAATCTAACGCATATTATTAACCATATTATGCTTATGTGAGCAATAGAACTACAATTACTATACTTATTACACTCACTATTGTCAATCTAACTCATATTATGAACCATATTATGCAGATATGATCGATAGAACGACAATTACTATACTTATTACTCTTATTGTTATCAATCTAACTCATATTATTAGCCATATTATGCTTATATGATCGCTAGAACGACAATTACTATACTCATTACTCTTATTATTATCAATCTAACGCATATTATTAACCATATAATGCTTATATGAGCAATAGAAGTACAATTACTATACTTATGACACTCACTGTTATCAATCTAACTCATATTATGAACCATATTATGCAGATATGCTCGATAGGACGACAATTACTATACTTATTACTCTTATTATTATCCATCTATCTCATATTATTAGCCATATTATGCTTATGTGATCGATAGAACGACAATTACTATACTTATTACACTCACTATTGTCAATCTAACTCATATTATTAACCATATTATGCAGATATGCTCGATAGAACGACAATTACTATACTTATTACTCTTATTATTATCAATCTACCTCATATTATTAGCCATATTATGCTTATGTGATCGATAGAACGACAATTACTATACTTATTACTCTTATTATTATCAATCTAACTCATATTATTTGCCATATTATGCTTATGTGATCGATAGAACGGCAATTACTATACTTATTACTGTTATTATTATCAATCTAACGCATATTATTAACCATATTATGCTTATATGAGCAATAGAACTACAATTACTATACTTATTACACTCACTATTATCAATCTAACTCATATTATTAACCATATTATGCAGATATGATCGATAGAACGACAATTACTATACTTATTAATTTTATTATTATCAATCTAACTCATATTATTAGCCATATTATGCTTATATGATCGATAGAACGACAATTACTATACTTATTGCTCTTATTATTATCAATCTAACTCATATTATTAGCCATATTATGCTTATATGATCGATAGACGACAATTACTATACTTATTACACTCACTATTGTCAATCTAACTCATATTATTAACCATATTATGCTTATATGATCGATAGAACGACAATTACTATACTCATTACTCTTATTATTATCAATCTAACGCATATTATTAACCATATAATGCTTATATGAGCAATAGAAGTACAATTACTATACTTATGACACTCACTGTTATCAATCTAACTCATATTATGAACCATATTATGCAGATATTCTCGATAGGACGACAATTACTATACTTATTACTCTTATTATTATCCATCTATCTCATATTATTAGCCATATTATGCTTATGTGATCGATAGAACGACAATTACTATACTCATTACTCTTATTATTATCAATCTAACGCATATTATTAACCATATTATGCTTATATGAGCAATAGAACTACAATTACTATACTTATTACTCTTATTATTATCAATCTAACTCATATTATTAGCCATATTATGCTTATATGATCGATAGACGACAATTACTATACTTATTACACTCACTATTGTCAATCTAACTCATATTATTAACCATATTATGCAGATATGATCGATAGGACGACAATTACTATACTCATTACTCTTATTATTATCAATCTATCGCATATTATTAACCATATTATGCTTATATGAGCAATAGAACTACAATTACTATACTTATTACACTCACTATTATCAATCTAACTCATATTATGAACCATATTATGCAGATATGATCGATAGAACGACAATTACTATACTTATTACTCTTATTGTTATCAATCTAACTCATATTATTAGCCATATTATGCTTATATGATCGCTAGAACGACAATTACTATACTCATTACTCTTATTATTATCAATCTAACGCATATTATTAACCATATAATGCTTATATGAGCAATAGAAGTACAATTACTATACTTATGACACTCACTGTTATCAATCTAACTCATATTATGAACCATATTATGCAGATATGATCGATAGAACGACAATTACTATACTTATTACTCTTATTATTATCAATCTAACTCATATTATTAGCCATATTATGCTTATATGATCGATAGAACGACAATTACTATACGCATTACTCTTATTATTATCAATCTAACGCATGTTATTAACCATATTATGCTTATATGAGCAATAGAACTACAATTACTATACTTATTACACTCACTATTATCAATCTAACTCATATTATTAACCATATTATGCAGATATGATCGATAGAACGACAATTACTATACTTATTAATTTTATTATTATCAATCTAACTCATATTATTAGCCATATTATGCTTATGTGATCGATAGAACGTCAATTACTATACTCATTACTCTTATTGTTATCAATCTAACGCATATTATTAACCATATTATGCTTATATGAGCAATAGAACTACAATTACTATACTTATTACACTCACTATTATCAATCTAACTCATATTATTAACCATATTATGCAGATATGATCGATAGAACGACAATTACTATACTTATTACTTTTATTATTATCAATCTAACTCATATTATTAGCCATATTATGCTTATATGATCGATAAAACGACAATTACTATACTCATTACTCTTATTATTATCAATCTAACTCATATTATTAGCCATATTATGCTTATATGATCGGTAGAACGACAATCACTATACTTATTGCTCTTATTATTATCAATCTAACTCATATTATTAGCCATATTATGCTTATATGATCGATAGACGACAATTACTATACTTATTACACTCACTATTGTCAATCTAACTCATATTATTAACCATATTATGCAGATATGATCGATAGGACGACAATTACTATACTCATTACTCTTATTATTATCATCTATCGCATATTATTAACTATATTATGCTTATATGAGCAATAGAACTACAATTACTATACTTATTGCACTCACTATTGTCAATCTAACTCATATTATTAACCATATTATGCTTATATGATCGATAGAACGACAATTACTATACTCATTACTCTTATTATTATCAATCTAACGCATATTATTAACCATATAATGCTTATATGAGCAATAGAAGTACAATTACTATACTTATGACACTCACTGTTATCAATCTAACTCATATTATGAACCATATTATGCAGATATTCTCGATAGGACGACAATTACTATACTTATTACTTTTATTATTATCAATCTAACTCATATTATTAGCCATATTATGCTTATATGATCGATAAAACGACAATTACTATACTCATTACTCTTATTATTATCAATCTAACTCATATTATTAGCCATATTATGCTTATGTGATCGATAGAACGACAATTACTATACCTATTACACTCACTATTGTCAATCTAACTCATATTATTAACCATATTATGCAGATATGCTCGATAGAACGACAATTACTATACTCATTACTCTTATTATTATCAATCTAACGCACATTATTAACCATATTATGCTTATATGAGCAATAGAACTACAATTACTATACTTATTACACTCACTATTATCAATCTAACTCATATTATTAACCATATTATGCAGATATGATCGATAGAACGACAATTACTATACTTATTACTTTTATTATTATCAATCTAACTCATATTATTAGCCATATTATGCTTATATGATCGATAAAACGACAATTACTATACTCATTACTCTTATTATTATCAATCTAACTCATATTATTAGCCATATTATGCTTATGTGATCGATAGAACGACAATTACTATACCTATTACACTCACTATTGTCAATCTAACTCATATTATTAACCATATTATGCAGATATGCTCGATAGAACGACAATTACTATACTCATTACTCTTATTATTATCAATCTAACGCATATTATTAACCATATTATGCTTATATGAGCAATAGAACTACAATTACTATACTTATTACTCTTATTATTATCAATCTAACTCATATTATTAGCCATATTATGCTTATATGATCGATAGACGACAATTACTATACTTATTACACTCACTATTGTCAATCTAACTCATATTATTAACCATATTATGCAGATATGATCGATAGGACGACAATTACTATACTCATTACTCTTATTATTATCAATCTATCGCATATTATTAACCATATTATGCTTATATGAGCAATAGAACTACAATTACTATACTTATTACACTCACTATTATCAATCTAACTCATATTATGAACCATATTATGCAGATATGATCGATAGAACGACAATTACTATACTTATTACTCTTATTGTTATCAATCTAACTCATATTATTAGCCATATTATGCTTATATGATCGCTAGAACGACAATTACTATACTCATTACTCTTATTATTATCAATCTAACGCATATTATTAACCATATAATGCTTATATGAGCAATAGAAGTACAATTACTATACTTATGACACTCACTGTTATCAATCTAACTCATATTATGAACCATATTATGCAGATATGCTCGATAGGACGACAATTACTATACTTATTACTCTTATTATTATCCATCTATCTCATATTATTAGCCATATTATGCTTATGTGATCGATAGAACGACAATTACTATACTTATTACACTCACTATTGTCAATCTAACTCATATTATTAACCATATTATGCAGATATGCTCGATAGAACGACAATTACTATACTTATTACTCTTATTATTATCAATCTACCTCATATTATTAGCCATATTATGCTTATGTGATCGATAGAACGACAATTACTATACTTATTACTGTTATTATTATCAATCTAACTCATATTATTTGCCATATTATGCTTATGTGATCGATGGAACGGCAATTACTATACTTATTACTGTTATTATTATCAATCTAACGCATATTATTAACCATATTATGCTTATATGAGCAATAGAACTACAATTACTATACTTATTACACTCACTATTATCAATCTAACTCATATTATTAACCATATTATGCAGATATGATCGATAGAACGACAATTACTATACTTATTAATTTTATTATTATCAATCTAACTCATATTATTAGCCATATTATGCTTATATGATCGATAGAACGACAATTACTATACTTATTGCTCTTATTATTATCAATCTAACTCATATTATTAGCCATATTATGCTTATATGATCGATAGACGACAATTACTATACTTATTACACTCACTATTGTCAATCTAACTCATATTATTAACCATATTATGCTTATATGATCGATAGAACGACAATTACTATACTCATTACTCTTATTATTATCAATCTAACGCATATTATTAACCATATAATGCTTATATGAGCAATAGAAGTACAATTACTATACTTATGACACTCACTGTTATCAATCTAACTCATATTATGAACCATATTATGCAGATATTCTCGATAGGACGACAATTACTATACTTATTACTCTTATTATTATCCATCTATCTCATATTATTAGCCATATTATGCTTATGTGATCGATAGAACGACAATTACTATACTCATTACTCTTATTATTATCAATCTAACGCATATTATTAACCATATTATGCTTATATGAGCAATAGAACTACAATTACTATACTTATTACTCTTATTATTATCAATCTAACTCATATTATTAGCCATATTATGCTTATATGATCGATAGACGACAATTACTATACTTATTACACTCACTATTGTCAATCTAACTCATATTATTAACCATATTATGCAGATATGATCGATAGAACGACAATTACTATACTTATTACTCTTATTGTTATCAATCTAACTCATATTATTAGCCATATTATGCTTATATGATCGCTAGAACGACAATTACTATACTCATTACTCTTATTATTATCAATCTAACGCATATTATTAACCATATAATGCTTATATGAGCAATAGAAGTACAATTACTATACTTATGACACTCACTGTTATCAATCTAACTCATATTATGAACCATATTATGCAGATATGATCGATAGAACGACAATTACTATACTTATTACTTTTATTATTATCAATCTAACCCATATTATTAGCCATATTATGCAGATATGATCGATAGAACGACAATTACTATACTTATTACTTTTATTATTATCAATCTAACTCATATTATTAGCCATATTATGCTTATATGATCGATAGAACGACAATTACTATACTTATTACTCTTATTATTATCAATCTAACTCATATTATTAGCCATATTATGCTTATATGATCGATAGAACGACAATTACTATACGCATTACTCTTATTATTATCAATCTAACGCATGTTATTAACCATATTATGCTTATATGAGCAATAGAACTACAATTACTATACTTATTACACTCACTATTATCAATCTAACTCATATTATTAACCATATTATGCAGATATGATCGATAGAACGACAATTACTATACTTATTAATTTTATTATTATCAATCTAACTCATATTATTAGCCATATTATGCTTATGTGATCGATAGAACGTCAATTACTATACTCATTACTCTTATTGTTATCAATCTAACGCATATTATTAACCATATTATGCTTATATGAGCAATAGAACTACAATTACTATACTTATTACACTCACTATTATCAATCTAACTCATATTATTAACCATATTATGCAGATATGATCGATAGAACGACAATTACTATACTTATTACTTTTATTATTATCAATCTAACTCATATTATTGGCCATATTATGCTTATATGATCGATAAAACGACAATTACTATACTCATTACTCTTATTATTATCAATCTAACTCATATTATTAGCCATATTATGCTTATATGATCGGTAGAACGACAATCACTATACTTATTGCTCTTATTATTATCAATCTAACTCATATTATTAGCCATATTATGCTTATATGATCGATAGACGACAATTACTATACTTATTACACTCACTATTGTCAATCTAACTCATATTATTAACCATATTATGCAGATATGATCGATAGGACGACAATTACTATACTCATTACTCTTATTATTATCATCAATCGCATATTATTAACTATATTATGCTTATATGAGCAATAGAACTACAATTACTATACTTATTGCACTCACTATTGTCAATCTAACTCATATTATTAACCATATTATGCTTATATGATCGATAGAACGACAATTACTATACTCATTACTCTTATTATTATCAATCTAACGCATATTATTAACCATATTATGCTTATATGAGCAATAGAACTACAATTACTATACTTATTACACTAACTATTATCAATCTAACTCATATTATTAACCATATTATGCAGATATGATCGATAGAACGACAATTACTATACTTATTACTTTTATTATTATCAATCTAACTAATATTATTAGCCATATTATGCTTATATGATCGATAGAACGACAATTACAATACTCATTACTCTTATTATTATCAATCTAACTCATATTATTAGCCATATTATGCTTATATGATCGATAGAACGACAATTACTATACTTATCACTCTTATTATTATCAATCTAACTCATATTATTAGCCATATTATGCTTATGTGATCGATAGAATGACAATTACTGTACTTATTACTCTTATTATTATCAATCTAACTCATATTATTAGCCATATCATGCTCATATGATCGGTAGAACGATAATTACTATACTTATTACTCTTACTATTATCAATCTAACTCATATTATTAGCCATATTATGCTTATGTGATCGATAGAACGACAATTACTATACTTATTACTCTTATTATTATCAATCTAACTTGTAGTATTAGCCATATTATGCTTATATGGACGACAGAACGACAATTACAATACTTATTACACTCACTATTATCAATTTAACTCCTATTATTAAACATATTATGCTGATATGATCGATAGAACGACAATTACTATACTTATTACACTCACTATTATGAATCTAACTCATATTATTAACCATATTATGCAGATATGATCGATAGAACGACAATTACTATACTGAATACTTTTATTATTATCAATCTAACTCATATTATTAGCCATATTATGCTTATGTGATCGATAGAACGACAATTACTATACTCATTACTCTTATTATTATCAATCTAACTCATATTATTAGCCATATTATGCTTATATGATCGATAGAACGACAATTACTATGCTTATCACTCTTATTATTATCAATCTAACTCATATTATTAGCCATATTATGCTTATGTGATCGATAGAATGACAATTACTATACTTATTACTCTTATTATTATCAATCTAACTAATATTATTAGCCATATCAAGCTCATGTGATCGGTAGAACGATAATTACTATACTTATTACTCTTACTATTATCAATCTAACTCATATTATTAGACATATTATGCTTATGTGATCGATAGAACGACAATTACTATACTTATTACTCTTATTATTATCAATCTAACTTGTAGTATTAGCCATATTATGCTTATGTGGACGACAGAACGACAATTACAATACTTATTACACTCACTATTATCAATTTAACTCCTATTATTAAACATATTATGCAGATATGATCGATAGAACGACAATTACTATACTTATTACACTCACTATTATGAATCTAACTCATATTATTAACCATATTATGCAGATATGATCGATAGAACGACAATTACTATACTTATTACTTTTATTATTATCAATCACACTCATATTATTAGCCATATTATGCTTATGTGATCGATAGAACGACAATTACTATACTCATTACTCTTATTATTATCAATCTAACGCATATTATTAACCATATTATGCTTATATGAGCAATAGAACTACAATTACTATACTTATTACTCTTATTATTATCAATCTAACTCATATTATTAGCCATATCATGCTCATATGATCGGTAGAACGATAATTACTATACTTATTACTCTTACTATTATCAATCTAACTCATATTATTAGCCATATTATGCTTATGTGATCGATAGAACGACAATTACTATACTTATTACTCTTATTATTATCAATCTAACTTGTAGTATTAGCCATATTATGCTTATATGGACGACAGAACGACAATTACAATACTTATTACACTCACTATTATCAATCTAACTCATATTATTAACCATAATACGCAGATATGATCGATAGAACGACAATTACTATACTTATTACTTTTATTATTATCAATCTAACTCATATTATTAGCCATATTATGCTTATATGATCGATAGAACGACAACTACAATACTCATTACTCTTACTATTATCAATCTAACTCATATTATTAGCCATATTATGCTTATATGATCGATAGAGCGACAATTACTATACTTATCACTCTTATTATTATCAATCTAACTCATATTATTAGCCATATTATGCTTATGTGATCGATAGAATGACAATTACTATACTTATTACTCTTATTATTATCAATCTAACTCATATTATTAGCCATATCATGCTCATATGATCGGTAGAACGATAATTACTATACTTATTACTCTTACTATTATCAATCTAACTCATATTATTAGCCATATTATGCTTATGTGATCGATAGAACGACAATTACTATACTCATTACTCTTATTATTATCAATCTAACGCATATTATTAACCATATTATGCTTATATGAGCAATTGAACTACAATTACTATACTTATTACACTCACTATTATCAATCTAACTCATATTATTAACCATATTATGCAGATATGATCGATAGAACGACAATTACTATACTTATTACTTTTATTATTATCAATCTAACTCATATTATTAGCCATATTATGCTTATGTGATCGATAGAACGACAATTACTAAACTCATTACTCTTATTATTATCAATCTATCGCATATTGTTAACCATATTATGCTTATATGAGCAATAGAACTACAATTACTATACTTACTACACTCACCATTACCAATCTAACTCATATTATTAACCATATTATGCAGATATGATCGATAGAACAGCAATTACTATACTTATTACTCTTATTATTATAAATCTAACTCATATTATTAGCCATATCATGCTTACATGATCGATTGAACGACAATTACTATAGTTATTACTCTTATCATTATCAATCTAACCCATATTATTAGCCATATTATGCTTATATGATCGATAGATCGACAATTACTATACTTGTTACACTCCCTGTTATCAATCTAACTCATATTATTAGCCATATTATGCTTATATGATCGGTAGAACGATAATTACTATACTTATTACTCTTATTATTATCAATCTAACGCATATTATTAACCATATTATGCTTATATGAGCAATAGAACTACAATTGCTATACTTATTACACTCACTTTTATCAATCTAACTCATATTATTAGCCATATTATGCTCATATGATCGGTAGAACGATAATTACTATACTTATTACTCTTAATATTATCAATCTAACTCATATTATTAGCCATATTATGCTTATGTGATCGATAGAACGACAATTACTATACTTATTACTCTTATTATTATCAATCTAACTCATATTATTAGCCATATTATGCTTATGTGATCGATAGAACGACAATTACTATACTTATTACTCTTATTATTATCAATCTAACTCATATTATTAGCCATATTATGCTTATGTGATCGATAGAACGACAATTACTATACTCATTACTCTTATTATTATCAATCTAACGCATATTATTAACCATATTATGCTTATATGAGCAATAGAACTACAATTACTATACTTATTACACTCACTATTATCAATCTAACTCATATTATTAACCATAATATGCAGATATGATCGATAGAACGACAATTACTATACTTATTACTTTTATTATTATCAATCTAACTCATATTATTAGCCATATTATGCTTATATGATCGATAGAACGACAATTACAATACTCATTACTCTTACTATTATCAATCTAACTCATATTATTAGCCATATTATGCTTATATGATCGATAGAGCGACAATTACTATACTTATCACTCTTATTATTATCAATCTAACTCATATTATTAGCCATATTATGTTTATGTGATCGATAGAATGACAATTACTATACTTATTACTCTTATTATTATCAATCTAACTCATATTATTAGCCATATCATGCTCATATGATCGGTAGAACGATAATTACTATACTTATTACTCTTACTATTATCAATCTAACTCATATTATTAGCCATATTATGCTTATGTGATCGATAGAACGACAATTACTATACTCATTACTCTTATTATTATCAATCTAACGCATATTATTAACCATATTATGCTTATATGAGCAATAGAACTACAATTACTATACTTATTACACTAACTATTATCAATCTAACTCATATTATTAACCATATTATGCAGATATGATCGATAGAACGACAATTACTATACTTATTACTTTTATTATTATCAATCTAACTAATATTATTAGCCATATTATGCTTATATGATCGATAGAACGACAATTACAATACTCATTACTCTTATTATTATCAATCTAACTCATATTATTAGCCATATTATGCTTATATGATCGATAGAACGACAATTACTATACTTATCACTCTTATTATTATCAATCTAACTCATATTATTAGCCATATTATGCTTATGTGATCGATAGAATGACAATTACTGTACTTATTACTCTTATTATTATCAATCTAACTCATATTATTAGCCATATCATGCTCATATGATCGGTAGAACGATAATTACTATACTTATTACTCTTACTATTATCAATCTAACTCATATTATTAGCCATATTATGCTTATGTGATCGATAGAACGACAATTACTATACTTATTACTCTTATTATTATCAATCTAACTTGTAGTATTAGCCATATTATGCTTATATGGACGACAGAACGACAATTACAATACTTATTACACTCACTATTATCAATTTAACTCCTATTATTAAACATATTATGCTGATATGATCGATAGAACGACAATTACTATACTTATTACACTCACTATTATGAATCTAACTCATATTATTAACCATATTATGCAGATATGATCGATAGAACGACAATTACTATACTGAATACTTTTATTATTATCAATCTAACTCATATTATTAGCCATATTATGCTTATGTGATCGATAGAACGACAATTACTATACTCATTACTCTTATTATTATCAATCTAACTCATATTATTAGCCATATTATGCTTATATGATCGATAGAACGACAATTACTATGCTTATCACTCTTATTATTATCAATCTAACTCATATTATTAGCCATATTATGCTTATGTGATCGATAGAATGACAATTACTATACTTATTACTCTTATTATTATCAATCTAACTAATATTATTAGCCATATCATGCTCATGTGATCGGTAGAACGATAATTACTATACTTATTACTCTTACTATTATCAATCTAACTCATATTATTAGACATATTATGCTTATGTGATCGATAGAACGACAATTACTATACTTATTACTCTTATTATTATCAATCTAACTTGTAGTATTAGCCATATTATGCTTATGTGGACGACAGAACGACAATTACAATACTTATTACACTCACTATTATCAATTTAACTCCTATTATTAAACATATTATGCAGATATGATCGATAGAACGACAATTACTATACTTATTACACTCACTATTATGAATCTAACTCATATTATTAACCATATTATGCAGATATGATCGATAGAACGACAATTACTATACTTATTACTTTTATTATTATCAATCACACTCATATTATTAGCCATATTATGCTTATGTGATCGATAGAACGACAATTACTATACTCATTACTCTTATTATTATCAATCTAACGCATATTATTAACCATATTATGCTTATATGAGCAATAGAACTACAATTACTATACTTATTACACTCACTATTATCAATCTAACTCATATTAATAACCATATTATGCAGATATGATCAATAGAACGACAATTACTATACTTATTACTTTTATTATTATCAATCTAACTCATATTATTAGCCATATTATGCTTATATGATCGATAGAACGACAATTACTATACTCATTACTCTTATTATTATCAATCTAACTCATATTATTAGCCATATTATGCTTATGTGATCGATAGAACGACAATTACTATACTCATTACTCTTATTATTATCAATCTAACGCATATTATTAACCATATTATGCTTATGTGATCGATAGAACGGCAATTACTATACTCATTACTCTTATTATTATCAATCTAACTCATATTATTAGCCATATCATGCTTATATGATCGATAGAACGACAATTACTATAGTTATTACTCTTATCATTATCAATCTAACCCATATTATTAGCCATATTATGCTTATATGATCGATAGATCGCCAATTACTATACTTGTTACACTCACTGTTATCAATCTAACTCATATTATTAACCATATTATGCAGATATGATCGATAGAACGACAATTACTATACTTATTACTCTTATTATTATCAATCTAACTCATATTATTAGCCATATTATTCTTATATGATCGCTAGAACGACAATTACTATACACATTACTCTTATTATTATCAATCTATCGCATATTATTAACCATATTATGCTTATATGAGCAATAGAACTACAATTACTATACTTATTACACTCACGATAATCAATCTAACTCATATTATGAACCATATTATGCAGATATGATCGATGGAACGACAATTACTATACTTATTACTCTTATTATTATCAATCTAACTCATATTATTAACCATATTATGCTTATATGATCGCTAGAACGACAATTACTATACTCATTACTCTTATTATTATCCATTTATCTCATATTATTAGCCATATTATGCTTATGTGATCGATAGAACGACAATTACTATACTTATCACACTCACTATTGTCAATCTAACTCATATTATTAACCATATTATGCAGATATGATCGATAGGACGACAATCACTATACTTATTACTCTTATTATTATCAATCTAACGCATATTATTAACCAATTTATGCTTATATGAGCAATAGAACTACAATTACTATACTTATTACACTCACTATTATCAATCTAACTCATATTATTAACCATATTATGCAGATATGATCGATAGAACAACAATTACTATACTTATTACTCTTATTATTATAAATCTAACACATATTATTAGCCATATCATGCTTATATGATCGATAGAACGACAATTACTATAGTTATTACTCTTATCATTATCAATCTAACCCATATTATTAGCCATATTATGCTTATATGATCGATAGATCGACAATTACTATACTTGTTACACTCCCTGCTATCAATCTAACTCATATTATTAGCCATATTATGCTTATATGATCGGTAGAACGATAATTACTATACTTATTACTCTAATTATTATCAATCTAACGCATATTATTAACCATATTATGCTTATATGAGCAATAGAACTACAATTGCTATACTTATTACACTCACTTTTATCAATCTAACTCATATTATTAGCCATATTATGCTCATATGATCGGTAGAACGATAATTACTATACTTATTACTCTTACTATTATCAATCTAACTCATATTATTAGCCATATTATGCTTATGTGATCGATAGAACGACAATTACTATACTTATTACTCTTATTATTATCAATCTAACTCATATTATTAGCCATATTATGCTTATGTGATCGATAGAACGACAATTACTATACTTATTACTCTTATTATTATCAATCTAACTCATATTATTAGCCATATTATGCTTATGTGATCGATAGAACGACAATTACTATACTCATTACTCTTACTATTATCAATCTAACGCATATTATTAACCATATTATGCTTATATGATCGATAGAACGACAGTTACAATACTCATTACTCTTATTATTATCAATCTAACTCATATTATTAGCCATATTATGCTTATATGATCGATAGAACGACAATTACTATACTTATCACTCTTATTATTATCAATCTAACTCATATTATTAGCCATATTATGCTTATGTGATCGATAGAATGACAATTACGGTACTTATTACTCTTATTATTATCAATCTAACTCATATTATTAGACATATCATGCTCATATGATCGGTAGAACGATAATTACTATACTTATTACTGTTACTATCATCAATCTAACTCATATTATTAGCCATATTATGCTTATGTGATCGATAGAACGACAATTACTATACTTATTACTCTTATTATTATCAATCTAACTTGTAGTATTAGCCATATTATGCTTATATGGACGACAGAACGACAATTACAATACTTATTACACTCACTATTATCAATTTAACTCCTATTATTAAACATATTATGCTGATATGATCGATAGAACGACAATTACTATACTTATTACACTCACTATTATGAATCTAACTCATATTATTAACCATATTATGCAGATATGATCGATAGAACGACAATTACTATACTGAATACTTTTATTATTATCAATCTAACTCATATTATTAGCCATATTATGCTTATGTGATCGATAGAATGACAATTACTATACTTATTACTCTTATTATTATCAATCTAACTAATATTATTAGCCATATCATGCTCATATGATCGGTAGAACGATAATTACTATACTTATTACTCTTACTATTATCAATCTAACTCATATTATTAGACATATTACGCTTATGTGATCGATAGAACGACAATTACTATACTTATTACTCTTATTATTATCAATCTAACTTGTAGTATTAGCCATATTATGCTTATATGGACGACAGAACGACAATTACAATACTTATTACACTCACTATTATCAATTTAACTCCTATTATTAAACATATTATGCAGATATGATCGATAGAACGACAATTACTATACTTATTACACTCACTATTATGAATCTAACTCATATTATTAACCATATTATGCAGATATGATCGATAGAACGACAATTACTATACTTATTACTTTTATTATTACCAATCTAACTCATATTATTAGCCATATTATGCTTATATGATCGATAGAACGATAATTACTATACTCATTACTCTTATTATTATCAATCTAACTCATATTATTAGCCATATTATGCTTATGTGATCGATAGAACGACAATTACTATACTCATTACTCTTACTATTATCAATCTAACGCATATTATTAACCATATTATGCTTATGTGATCGATAGAACGGCAATTACTATACTTATTACTCTTATTATTATCAATCTAACGCATATTATTAACCATATTATGCTTATATGAGCAATAGAACTACAATTACTATACTTGTTACACTCACTTTTATCAATGTAACTCATATTATTAACCATATTGAGCAGATATGATCGATAGAACGACAAGTACTATACTCATTACTCTTATTATTATCAATCTATCGCATATTATTAACCATATTATGCTTATATGAGCAATAGAACTACAATTACTATACTTATTACACTCACGATAATCAATCTAACTCATATTATGAACCATATTATGCAGATATGATCGATAGAACGACAATTACTATACTTATTACTCTTATTATTATCAACCTAACTCATATTATTAACCATATTATGCTTATATGATCGCTAGAACGACAATTACTATACTCATTACTCTTATTATTATCAATCTATCGCATATTATTAACCATATTATGCTTATATGAGCAATAGAACTACAATTACTATACTTATTACACTCACCATTACCAATCTAACTCATATTATTAACCATATTATGCAGATATGATCGATAGAACGACAATTACTATACTTATTACTCTTATTATTATCAATCTAACTCATATTATTAGCCATATCATGCTTATATGATCGATAGAACGACAATTACTATAGTTATTACTCTTATCATTATCAATCTAACCCATATTATTAGCCATATTATGCTTATATGATCGATAGATCGCCAATTACTATACTTATTACACTCACTGTTATCAATCTAACTCATATTATTAACCATATTATGCAGATATGATCGATAGAACGACAATTACTATACTTATTACTCTTATTATTATCAATCCAACTCATATTATTAGCCATATTATACTTATATGATCGCTAGAACGACAATTACTATACACATTACTCTTATTATTATCAATCTATCGCATATTATTAACCATATTATGCTTATATGAGCAATAGAACTACAATTACTATACTTATTACACTCACGATAATCAATCTAACTCATATTATGAACCATATTATGCAGATATGATCGATGGAACGACAATTACTATACTTATTACTCTTATTATTATCAATCTAACTCATATTATTAACCATATTATGCTTATATGATCGCTAGAACGACAATTACTATACTCATTACTCTTATTATTATCCATTTATCTCATATTATTAGCCAATTTATGCTTATATGAGCAATAGAACTACAACTACTATACTTATTACACTCACTTTTATCAATCTAACTCATATTATTAACCATATTATGCAGATATGATCGATAGAACGACAATTACTATACTCATTACTCTTATTATTATCAATCTATCTCATATTATTAGCCATATTATGCTTATATGATCGATAGAACGACTATTACTATACTCATTACTATTATTATTATCAATCTAACTCATATTATTCGCCATATTATGCTTATATGATCGATAGAACGACAATTACTATACTTATTACTCTTATTATTATCAATCTACCTCATATTATTAGCCATATTATGCTTATGTGATCGATAGAACGACAATTACTATACTTATTACTCTTATTATTATCAATCTAACGCATATTATTAACCATATTATGCTTATATGAGCAATAGAACTACAATTACTAAACTTATTACACTCACTTTTATCAATGTAACTCATATTATTAACCATATTGAGCAGATATGATCGATAGAACGACAAGTACTATACTTATTACTTTTATTATTATCAATCTAACTCATATTATTAACCATATTATGCAGATATGATCGATAGAACGACAATTACTATACTTATTACTCTTGTTATTATCAATCTAACTCATATTATTAGCCATATTATGCTTATATGATCGATAGAACGACAATTACTATACTTATTACTCTTATTATTATCAATCTAACTCATATTATTAGCCATATTATGCTTATGTGATCGATAGAACGACAATTACTATACTTATTACTCTTATTATTATCAATCTAAGTCATATTATTAGCCATATTATGCTTATGTGATCGATAGAACGACAATTACTGTACTCATTACTCTTATTATTATCAATCTAACGCATATTATTAACCAATTTATGCTTATATGAGCAATAGAACTACAATTACTATACTTATTACACTCACTATTATCAATCTAACTCATATTATTAACCATATTATGCAGATATGATCGATAGAACGACAATTACTATACTTATTACTATTATTATTATCAATCTAACTCATATTATTAGCCATATTATGCTTATGTGATCGATCGAACGACAATTACTATACTTATTGCTCTTATTATTATCAATCTAACTTGTAGTATTAGCCATATTATGCTTATATGGACGACAGAACGACAATTACAATACTTATTACACTCACTATTATCAATTTAACTCCTATTATTAAACATATTATGCAGATATGATCGATAGGACGACAATTACTATACTCATTACTCTTATTATAATCAATCTAACTCATATTATTAGGCATATTATGCTTATATGATCGGTAGAACGATAATTACTATACTTATTACTCTTATTATTATCAATCTAACGCATATTATTAACCATATTATGCTTATATGAGCAATAGAACTACAATTACTAAACTTATTACACTCACTTTTATCAATGTAACTCATATTATTAACCATATTGAGCAGATATGATCGATAGAACGACAAGTACTATACTTATTACTTTTATTATTATCAATCTAACTCATATTATTAACCATATTATGCAGATATGATCGATAGAACGACAATTACTATACTTATTACTCTTGTTATTATCAATCTAACTCATATTATTAGCCATATTATGCTTATATGATCGATAGAACGACAATTACTATACTTATTACTCTTATTATTATCAATCTAACTCATATTATTAGCCATATTATGCTTATGTGATCGATAGAACGACAATTACTATACTTATTACTCTTATTATTATCAATCTAAGTCATATTATTAGCCATATTATGCTTATGTGATCGATAGAACGACAATTACTGTACTCATTACTCTTATTATTATCAATCTAACGCATATTATTAACCAATTTATGCTTATATGAGCAATAGAACTACAATTACTATACTTATTACACTCACTATTATCAATCTAACTCATATTATTAACCATATTATGCAGATATGATCGATAGAACGACAATTACTATACTTATTACTATTATTATTATCAATCTAACTCATATTATTAGCCATATTATGCTTATGTGATCGATCGAACGACAATTACTATACTTATTGCTCTTATTATTATCAATCTAACTTGTAGTATTAGCCATATTATGCTTATATGGACGACAGAACGACAATTACAATACTTATTACACTCACTATTATCAATTTAACTCCTATTATTAAACATATTATGCAGATATGATCGATAGGACGACAATTACTATACTTATTACTCTTATTATAATCAATCTAACTCATATTATTAGGCATATTATGCTTATATGATCGGTAGAACGATAATTACTATACTTATTACTCTTATTATTATCAATCTAACTCATATTATTTGCCATATTATGCTTATATGAGCAATAGAAGTACAATTACTATACTTATTACACTCACTGTTATCAATCTAACTCATATTATGAACCATATTATGCAGATATGCTCGATAGGACGACAATTACTATACTTATTACTCTTATTATTATCCATTTATCTCATATTATTAGCCATATTATGCTTATGTGATCGATAGAACGACAATTACTATACTTATTACACTCACTATTGTCAATCTAACTAATATTATTAACCATATTATGCTTATGTGATCGATAGAACGACAATTACTATACTTATTACTCTTATTATTATCAATCTAACTCATATTATTTGCCATATTATGCTTATATGATCGATAGAACGACAATTACTATAGTTATTACACTCACTATTGTCAATCTAACTCATATTATTAACCATATTATGCAGATATGATCGATAGGACGACAATTACTATACTTATTACTTTTATTATTATCAATCTAACTCATATTATTAGCCATATTATGCAGATGTGATCGATAGAACGACAATTACTATACTTATTACTCTTATTATTATCAATCTAACTCATATTATTAGCCATATTATTCTTATATGATCGCTAGAACGACAATTACTATACACATTACTCTTATTATTATCAATCTATCGCATATTATTAACCATATTATGCTTATATGAGCAATAGAACTACAATTACTATACTTATTACACTCACGATAATCAATCTAACTCATATTATGAACCATATTATGCAGATATGATCGATGGAACGACAATTACTATACTTATTACTCTTATTATTATCAATCTAACTCATATTATTAACCATATTATGCTTATATGATCGCTAGAACGACAATTACTATACTCATTACTCTTATTATTATCCATTTATCTCATATTATTAGCCATATTATGCTTATGTGATCGATAGAACGACAATTACTATACTTATTACACTCACTATTGTCAATCTAACTCATATTATTAACCATATTATGCAGATATGATCGATAGGACGACAATCACTATACTTATTACTCTTATTATTATCAATCTAACGCATATTATTAACCAATTTATGCTTATATGAGCAATAGAACTACAATTACTATACTTATTACACTCACTATTATCAATCTAACTCATAATGTTAACCATATTATGCAGATATGATCGATAGAACGACAATTACTATACCTATTACTTTTATTATTATCAATCTAACTCATATTATTAGCCATATTATGCTTATATGATCGATAGAACGACAATTACTATACTCATTACTATTATTATTATCAATCTAACTCATATTATTCGCCATATTATGCTTATATGATCGATAGAACGACAATTACTATACTTATTACTCTTATTATTATCAATCTACCTCATATTATTAGCCATATTATGCTTATGTGATCGATAGAACGACAATTACTATACTTATTACTCTTATTATTATCAATCTAACGCATATTATTAACCATATTATGCTTATATGAGCAATAGAACTACAATTACTAAACTTATTACACTCACTTTTATCAATGTAACTCATATTATTAACCATATTGAGCAGATATGATCGATAGAACGACAAGTACTATACTTATTACTTTTATTATTATCAATCTAACTCATATTATTAACCATATTATGCAGATATGATCGATAGAACGACAATTACTATACTTATTACTCTTGTTATTATCAATCTAACTCATATTATTAGCCATATTATGCTTATATGATCGATAGAACGACAATTACTATACTTATTACTCTTATTATTATCAATCTAACTCATATTATTAGCCATATTATGCTTATGTGATCGATAGAACGACAATTACTATACTTATTACTCTTATTATTATCCATTTATCTCATATTATTAGCCATATTATGCTTATATGATCGGTAGAACGATAATTACTATACTTATTACTCTTATTATTATGAATCTAACGCATATTATTAACCATATTATGCTTATATGAGCAATAGAACTACAATTGCTATACTTATTACACTCACTTTTATCAATCTAACTCATATTATTAGCCATATTATGCTCATATGATCGGTAGAACGATAATTACTATACTTATTACTCTTACTATTATCAATCTAACTCATATTATTAGCCATATTATGCTTATGTGATCGATAGAACGACAATTACTATACTTATTACTCTTATTATTATCAATCTAACTCATATTATTAGCCATATTATGCTTATGTGATCGATAGAACGACAATTACTATACTTATTACTCTTATTATTATCAATCTAACTCATATTATTAGCCATATTATGCTTATGTGATCGATAGAACGACAATTACTATACTCATTACTCTTACTATTATCAATCTAACGCATATTATTAACCATATTATGCTTATATGAGCAATAGAACTACAATTACTATACTTATTACACTCACTATTATCAATCTAACTCATATTATTAACCATATTATGCAGATATGATCGATAGAACGACAATTACTATACTTATTACTTTTATTATTATCAATCTAACTCATATTATTAGCCATATTATGCTTATATGATCGATAGAACAATTACAATACTCATTACTCTTACTATTATCAATCTAACTCATATTATTAGCCATATTATGCTTATATGATCGATAGAGCGACAATTACTATACTTATCACTCTTATTATTATCAATCTAACTCATATTATTAGCCATATTATGCTTATGTGATCGATAGAATGACAATTACTATACTTATTACTCTTATTATTATCAATCTAACTCATATTATTAGCCATATCATGCTCATATGATCGGTAGAACGATAATTACTATACTTATTACTCTTACTATTATCAATCTAACTCATATTATTAGCCATATTATGCTTATGTGATCGATAGAACGACAATTACTATACTCATTACTCTTATTATTATCAATCTAACGCATATTATTAACCATATTATGCTTATATGAGCAATAGAACTACAATTACTATACTTATTACACTAACTATTATCAATCTAACTCATATTATTAACCATATTATGCAGATATGATCGATGGAACGACAATTACTATACTTATTACTTTTATTATTATCAATCTAACTCATATTATTAGCCATATTATGCTTATATGATCGATAGAACGACAGTTACAATACTCATTACTCTTATTATTATCAATCTAACTCATATTATTAGCCATATTATGCTTATATGATCGATAGAACGACAATTACTATACTTATCACTCTTATTATTATCAATCTAACTCATATTATTAGCCATATTATGCTTATGTGATCGATAGAATGACAATTACGGTACTTATTACTCTTATTATTATCAATCTAACTCATATTATTAGCCATATCATGCTCATATGATCGGTAGAACGATAATTACTATACTTATTACTCTTACTATTATCAATCTAACTCATATTATTAGCCATATTATGCTTATGTGATCGATAGAACGACAATTACTATACTTATTACTCTTATTATTATCAATCTAACTTGTAGTATTAGCCATATTATGCTTATATGGACGACAGAACGACAATTACAATACTTATTACACTCACTATTATCAATTTAACTCCTATTATTAAACATATTATGCTGATATGATCGATAGAACGACAATTACTATACTTATTACACTCACTATTATGAATCTAACTCATATTATTAACCATATTATGCAGATATGATCGATAGAACGACAATTACAATACTGAATACTTTTATTATTATCAATCTAACTCATATTATTAGCCATATTATGCTTATGTGATCGATAGAACGACAATTACTATACTCATTACTCTTATTATTATCAATCTAACTCATATTATTAGCCATATTATGCTTATATGATCGATAGAACGACAATTACTATACTTATTACTCTTATTATTATCAATCTAACTTGTAGTATTAGCCATATTATGCTTATATGGACGACAGAACGACAATTACAATACTTATTACACTCACTATTATCAATTTAACTCCTATTATTAAACATATTATGCAGATATGATCGATAGAACGACAATTACTATACTTATTACACTCACTATTATGAATCTAACTCATATTATTAACCATATTATGCAGATATGATCGATAGAACGACAATTACTATACTTATTACTTTTATTATTACCAATCTAACTCATATTATTAGCCATATTATGCTTATATGATCGGTAGAACGATAATTACTATACTCATTACTCTTATTATTATCAATCTAACTCATATTATTAGCCATATTATGCTTATGTGATCGATAGAACGACAATTACTATACTCATTACTCTTATTATTATCAATCTAACGCATATTATTAACCATATTATGCTTATGTGATCGATAGAACGGCAATTACTATACTTATTACTCTTATTATTATCAATCTAACGCATATTATTAACCATATTATGCTTATATGAGCAATAGAACTACAATTACTATACTTGTTACACTCACTTTTATCAATGTAACTCATATTATTAACCATATTGAGCAGATATGATCGATAGAACGACAAGTACTATACACATTACTCTTATTATTATCAATCTATCGCATATTATTAACCATATTATGCTTATATGAGCAATAGAACTACAATTACTATACTTATTACACTCACGATAATCAATCTAACTCATATTATGAACCATATTATGCAGATATGATCGATAGAACGACAATTACTATACTTATTACTTTTATTATTATCAATCTAACTCATATTATTAGCCATATTATGCTTATGTGATCGATAGAACGACAATTACTAAACTCATTACTCTTATTATTATCAATCTATCGCATATTGTTAACCATATTATGCTTATATGAGCTATAGAACTACAATTACTATACTTATTACACTCACCATTACCAATCTAACTCATATTATTAACCATATTATGCAGATATGATCGATAGAACAACAATTACTATACTTATTACTCTTATTATTATAAATCTAACTCATATTATTAGCCATATCATGCTTATGTGATCGATAGAACGACAATTACTATACTTATTACACTCACTATTGTCAATCTAACTCATATTATTAACCATATTATGCTTATGTGATCGATAGAACGACAATTACTATACTTATTACTCTTATTATTATCAATCTAACTCATATTATTTGCCATATTATGCTTATATGATCGATAGAACGACAATTACTATAGTTATTACACTCACTATTGTCAATCTAACTCATATTATTAACCATATTATGCAGATATGATCGATAGGACGACAATTACTATACTTATTACTTTTATTATTATCAATCTAACTCATATTATTAGCCATATTATGCAGATATGATCGATAGAACGACAATTACTATACTTATTACTCTTATTATTATCAATCTAACTCATATTATTAGCCATATTATTCTTATATGATCGTTAGAACGACAATTACTATACACATTACTCTTATTATTATCAATCTATCGCATATTATTAACCATATTATGCTTATATGAGCAATAGAACTACAATTACTATACTTATTACACTCACGATAATCAATCTAACTCATATTATGAACCATATTATGCAGATATGATCGATGGAACGACAATTACTATACTTATTACTCTTATTACTATCAATCTACCTCATATTATTAGCCATATTATGCTTATGTGATCGATAGAACGACAATTACTATACTTATTACTCTTATTATTATCAATCTAACGCATATTATTAACCATATTATGCTTATATGAGCAATAGAACTACAATTACTAAACTTATTACACTCACTTTTATCAATGTAACTCATATTATTAACCATATTGAGCAGATATGATCGATAGAACGACAAGTACTATACTTATTACTTTTATTATTATCAATGTAACTCATATTATTAACCATATTATGCAGATATGATCGATAGAACGACAATTACTATACTTATTACTCTTGTTATTATCAATCTAACTCATATTATTAGCCATATTATGCTTATATGATCGATAGAACGACAATTACTATACTTATTACTCTTATTATTATCAATCTAACTCATATTATTAGCCATATTATGCTTATGTGATCGATAGAACGACAATTACTATACTTATTACTCTTATTATTATCAATCTAAGTCATATTATTAGCCATATTATGCTTATGTGATCGATAGAACGACAATTACTATACTCATTACTCTTATTATTATCAATCTAACGCATATTATTAACCATATTATGCTTATAGGAGCAATAGAACTACAATTACTATACTTATTACACTCACTATTATCAATCTAACTCATATTATTAACCATATTATGGAGATATGATCGATAGAACGACAATTACTATACTCATTACTCTTATTATTATCAATCTAACTCATATTATTAGCCATATTATGCTTATATGATCGATAGAACGACAATTACTATACTTATTACTCTTATTATTATCCATCTATCTCATATTATTGGCCATATTATGCTTATATGATCGATAGAACGACAATTAATATACTTATTACTCTTATTATTATCAATCTAACTCATATTATTAGCCATATTATGCTTATGTGATCGATAGAACGACAATTACTATGCTTATCACTCTCATTATTATCAATCTAACTCATATTATTAGCCATATTATGCTTATGTGATCGATAGCATGACAATTACTGTACTTATTACTCTTATTATTATCAATCTAACTCATATTATTAGCCATATTATGCTCATATGATCGGTAGAACGATAATTACTATACTTATTACTCTTACTATTATCAATCTAACTCATATTATTCGCCATATTATGCTTATATGATCGATAGAACGACAATTACTATACTTATTACTCTTATTATTATCAATCTACCTCATATTATTAGCCATATTATGCTTATGTGATCGATAGAACGACAATTACTATACTTATTACTCTTATTATTATCAATCTAACGCATATTATTAACCATATTATGCTTATATGAGCAATAGAACTACAATTACTAAACTTATTACACTCACTTTTATCAATGTAACTCATATTATTAACCATATTGAGCAGATATGATCGATAGAACGACAAGTACTATACTTATTACTTTTATTATTATCAATGTAACTCATATTATTAACCATATTATGCAGATATGATCGATAGAACGACAATTACTATACTTATTACTCTTGTTATTATCAATCTAACTCATATTATTAGCCATATTATGCTTATATGATCGATAGAACGACAATTACTATACTTATTACTCTTATTATTATCAATCTAACTCATATTATTAGCCATATTATGCTTATGTGATCGATAGAACGACAATTACTATACTTATTACTCTTATTATTATCAATCTAAGTCATATTATTAGCCATATTATGCTTATGTGATCGATAGAACGACAATTACTATACTCATTACTCTTATTATTATCAATCTAACGCATATTATTAACCATATTATGCTTATAGGAGCAATAGAACTACAATTACTATACTTATTACACTCACTATTATCAATCTAACTCATATTATTAACCATATTATGGAGATATGATCGATAGAACGACAATTACTATACTCATTACTCTTATTATTATCAATCTAACTCATATTATTAGCCATATTATGCTTATATGATCGATAGAACGACAATTACTATACTTATTACTCTTATTATTATCCATCTATCTCATATTATTGGCCATATTATGCTTATATGATCGATAGAACGACAATTAATATACTTATTACTCTTATTATTATCAATCTAACTCATATTATTAGCCATATTATGCTTATGTGATCGATAGAACGACAATTACTATGCTTATCACTCTCATTATTATCAATCTAACTCATATTATTAGCCATATTATGCTTATGTGATCGATAGCATGACAATTACTGTACTTATTACTCTTATTATTATCAATCTAACTCATATTATTAGCCATATTATGCTCATATGATCGGTAGAACGATAATTACTATACTTATTACTCTTACTATTATCAATCTAACTCATATTATTCGCCATATTATGCTTATATGATCGATAGAACGACAATTACTATACTTATTACTCTTATTATTATCAATCTACCTCATATTATTAGCCATATTATGCTTATGTGATCGATAGAACGACAATTACTATACTTATTACTCTTATTATTATCAATCTAACGCATATTATTAACCATATTATGCTTATATGAGCAATAGAACTACAATTACTAAACTTATTACACTCACTTTTATCAATGTAACTCATATTATTAACCATATTGAGCAGATATGATCGATAGAACGACAATTACTATACTTATTACTTTTATTATTATCAATCTAACTCATATTATTAACCATATTATGCAGATATGATCGATAGAACGACAATTACTATACTTATTACTCTTGTTATTATCAATCTAACTCATATTATTAGCCATATTATGCTTATATGATCGATAGAACGACAATTACTATACTTATTACTCTTATTATTATCAATCTAACTCATATTATTAGCCATATTATGCTTATGTGATCGATAGAACGACAATTACTATACTTATTACTCTTATTATTATCAATCTAAGTCATATTATTAGCCATATTATGCTTATGTGATCGATAGAACGACAATTACTATACTCATTACTCTTATTATTATCAATCTAACGCATATTATTAACCATATTATGCTTATATGAGCAATAGAACTACAATTACTATACTTATTACACTCACTATTATCAATCTAACTCATATTATTAACCATATTATGGAGATATGATCGATAGAACGACAATTACTATACTCATTACTCTTATTATTATCAATCTAACTCATATTATTAGCCATATTATGCTTATGTGATCGATAGAACGACAATTACTATACTTATTACTCTTATTATTATCAATCTAACTCATATTATTTGCCATATTATGCTTATATGATCGATAGAACGACAATTACTATAGTTATTACACTCACTATTGTCAATCTAACTCATATTATTAACCATATTATGCAGATATGATCGATAGGACGACAATTACTATACTTATTACTTTTATTATTATCAATCTAACACATATTATTAGCCATATTATGCAGATATGATCGATAGAACGACAATTACTATACTTATTACTCTTATTATTATCAATCTAACTCATATTATTAGCCATATTATTCTTATATGATCGCTAGAACGACAATTACTATACACATTACTCTTATTATGATCAATCTATCGCATATTATTAACCATATTATGCTTATATGAGCAATAGAACTACAATTACTATACTTATTACACTCACGATAATCAATCTAACTCATATTATGAACCATATTATGCAGATATGATCGATGGAACGACAATTACTATACTTATTACTCTTATTATTATCAATCTAACTCATATTATTAACCATATTATGCTTATATGATCGCTAGAACGACAATTACTATACTCATTACTCTTATTATTATCCATTTATCTCATATTATTAGCCATATTATGCTTATGTGATCGATAGAACGACAATTACTATACTTATTACACTCACTATTGTCAATCTAACTCATATTATTAACCATATTATGCAGATATGATCGATAGGACGACAATCACTATACTTATTACTCTTATTATTATCAATCTAACGCATATTATTAACCAATTTATGCTTATATGAGCAATAGAACTACAATTACTATACTTATTACACTCACTATTATCAATCTAACTCATATTATTAACCATATTATGCAGATATGATCGATAGAACGACAATTACTATACTTATTACTTTTATTATTATCAATCTAACTCATATTATTAGCCATATTATGCTTATATGATCGATAGAACGACAATTACTATACTCATTACTATTATTATTATCAATCTACCTCATATTATTAGCCATATTATGCTTATGTGATCGATAGAACGACAATTACTATACTTATTACTCTTATTATTATCAATCTAACGCATATTATTAACCATATTATGCTTATATGAGCAATAGAACTACAATTACTAAACTTATTACACTCACTTTTATCAATGTAACTCATATTATTAACCATATTGAGCAGATATGATCGATAGAACGACAAGTACTATACTTATTACTTTTATTATTATCAATCTAACTCATATTATTAACCATATTATGCAGATATGATCGATAGAACGACAATTACTATACTTATTACTCTTGTTATTATCAATCTAACTCATATTATTAGCCATATTATGCTTATATGATCGATAGAACGACAATTACTATACTTATTACTCTTATTATTATCAATCTAACTCATATTATTAGCCATATTATGCTTATGTGATCGATAGAACGACAATTACTATACTTATTACTCTTATTATTATCAATCTAAGTCATATTATTAGCCATATTATGCTTATGTGATCGATAGAACGACAATTACTATACTCATTACTCTTATTATTATCAATCTAACGCATATTATTAACCATATTATGCTTATAGGAGCAATAGAACTACAATTACTATACTTATTACACTCACTATTATCAATCTAACTCATATTATTAACCATATTATGGAGATATGATCGATAGAACGACAATTACTATACTCATTACTCTTATTATTATCAATCTAACTCATATTATTAGCCATATTATGCTTATATGATCGATAGAACGACAATTACTATACTTATTACTCTTATTATTATCCATCTATCTCATATTATTGGCCATATTATGCTTATATGATCGATAGAACGACAATTAATATACTTATTACTCTTATTATTATCAATCTAACTCATATTATTAGCCATATTATGCTTATGTGATCGATAGAACGACAATTACTATGCTTATCACTCTCATTATTATCAATCTAACTCATATTATTAGCCATATTATGCTTATGTGATCGATAGCATGACAATTACTGTACTTATTACTCTTATTATTATCAATCTAACTCATATTATTAGCCATATTATGCTCATATGATCGGTAGAACGATAATTACTATACTTATTACTCTTACTATTATCAATCTAACTCATATTATTCGCCATATTATGCTTATATGATCGATAGAACGACAATTACTATACTTATTACTCTTATTATTATCAATCTACCTCATATTATTAGCCATATTATGCTTATGTGATCGATAGAACGACAATTACTATACTTATTACTCTTATTATTATCAATCTAACGCATATTATTAACCATATTATGCTTATATGAGCAATAGAACTACAATTACTAAACTTATTACACTCACTTTTATCAATGTAACTCATATTATTAACCATATTGAGCAGATATGATCGATAGAACGACAATTACTATACTTATTACTTTTATTATTATCAATCTAACTCATATTATTAACCATATTATGCAGATATGATCGATAGAACGACAATTACTATACTTATTACTCTTGTTATTATCAATCTAACTCATATTATTAGCCATATTATGCTTATATGATCGATAGAACGACAATTACTATACTTATTACTCTTATTATTATCAATCTAACTCATATTATTAGCCATATTATGCTTATGTGATCGATAGAACGACAATTACTATACTTATTACTCTTATTATTATCAATCTAAGTCATATTATTAGCCATATTATGCTTATGTGATCGATAGAACGACAATTACTATACTCATTACTCTTATTATTATCAATCTAACGCATATTATTAACCATATTATGCTTATATGAGCAATAGAACTACAATTACTATACTTATTACACTCACTATTATCAATCTAACTCATATTATTAACCATATTATGGAGATATGATCGATAGAACGACAATTACTATACTCATTACTCTTATTATTATCAATCTAACTCATATTATTAGCCATATTATGCTTATGTGATCGATAGAACGACAATTACTATACTTATTACTCTTATTATTATCAATCTAACTCATATTATTTGCCATATTATGCTTATATGATCGATAGAACGACAATTACTATAGTTATTACACTCACTATTGTCAATCTAACTCATATTATTAACCATATTATGCAGATATGATCGATAGGACGACAATTACTATACTTATTACTTTTATTATTATCAATCTAACTCATATTATTAGCCATATTATGCAGATATGATCGATAGAACGACAATTACTATACTTATTACTCTTATTATTATCAATCTAACTCATATTATTAGCCATATTATTCTTATATGATCGCTAGAACGACAATTACTATACACATTACTCTTATTATTATCAATCTATCGCATATTATTAACCATATTATGCTTATATGAGCAATAGAACTACAATTACTATACTTATTACACTCACGATAATCAATCTAACTCATATTATGAACCATATTATGCAGATATGATCGATGGAACGACAATTACTATACTTATTACTCTTATTATTATCAATCTAACTCATATTATTAACCATATTATGCTTATATGATCGCTAGAACGACAATTACTATACTCATTACTCTTATTATTATCCATTTATCTCATATTATTAGCCATATTATGCTTATGTGATCGATAGAACGACAATTACTATACTTATTACACTCACTATTGTCAATCTAACTCATATTATTAACCATATTATGTAGATATGATCGATAGGACGACAATCACTATACTTATTACTCTTATTATTATCAATCTAACGCATATTATTAACCAATTTATGCTTATATGAGCAATAGAACTACAATTACTATACTTATTACACTCACTATTATCAATCTAACTCATATTATTAACCATATTATGCAGATATGATCGATAGAACGACAATTACTATACTTATTACTTTTATTATTATCAATCTAACTCATATTATTAGCCATATTATGCTTATATGATCGATAGAACGACAATTACTATACTCATTACTATTATTATTATCAATCTACCTCATATTATTAGCCATATTATGCTTATGTGATCGATAGAACGACAATTACTATACTTATTACTCTTATTATTATCAATCTAACGCATATTATTAACCATATTATGCTTATATGAGCAATAGAACTACAATTACTAAACTTATTACACTCACTTTTATCAATGTAACTCATATTATTAACCATATTGAGCAGATATGATCGATAGAACGACAAGTACTATACTTATTACTTTTATTATTATCAATCTAACTCATATTATTAACCATATTATGCAGATATGATCGATAGAACGACAATTACTATACTTATTACTCTTGTTATTATCAATCTAACTCATATTATTAGCCATATTATGCTTATATGATCGATAGAACGACAATTACTATACTTATTACTCTTATTATTATCAATCTAACTCATATTATTAGCCATATTATGCTTATGTGATCGATAGAACGACAATTACTATACTTATTACTCTTATTATTATCAATCTAAGTCATATTATTAGCCATATTATGCTTATGTGATCGATAGAACGACAATTACTATACTCATTACTCTTATTATTATCAATCTAACGCATATTATTAACCATATTATGCTTATAGGAGCAATAGAACTACAATTACTATACTTATTACACTCACTATTATCAATCTAACTCATATTATTAACCATATTATGGAGATATGATCGATAGAACGACAATTACTATACTTATTACTTTTATTATTATCAATCTAACTCATATTATTAGCCATATTATGCTTATATGATCGATAGAACGACAATTACTATACTCATTACTATTATTATTATCAATCTACCTCATATTATTAGCCATATTATGCTTATGTGATCGATAGAACGACAATTACTATACTTATTACTCTTATTATTATCAATCTAACGCATATTATTAACCATATTATGCTTATATGAGCAATAGAACTACAATTACTAAACTTATTACACTCACTTTTATCAATGTAACTCATATTATTAACCATATTGAGCAGATATGATCGATAGAACGACAAGTACTATACTTATTACTTTTATTATTATCAATCTAACTCATATTATTAACCATATTATGCAGATATGATCGATAGAACGACAATTACTATACTTATTACTCTTGTTATTATCAATCTAACTCATATTATTAGCCATATTATGCTTATATGATCGATAGAACGACAATTACTATACTTATTACTCTTATTATTATCAATCTAACTCATATTATTAGCCATATTATGCTTATGTGATCGATAGAACGACAATTACTATACTTATTACTCTTATTATTATCAATCTAAGTCATATTATTAGCCATATTATGCTTATGTGATCGATAGAACGACAATTACTATACTCATTACTCTTATTATTATCAATCTAACGCATATTATTAACCATATTATGCTTATAGGAGCAATAGAACTACAATTACTATACTTATTACACTCACTATTATCAATCTAACTCATATTATTAACCATATTATGGAGATATGATCGATAGAACGACAATTACTATACTCATTACTCTTATTATTATCAATCTAACTCATATTATTAGCCATATTATGCTTATATGATCGATAGAACGACAATTACTATACTTATTACTCTTATTATTATCCATCTATCTCATATTATTGGCCATATTATGCTTATATGATCGATAGAACGACAATTAATATACTTATTACTCTTATTATTATCAATCTAACTCATATTATTAGCCATATTATGCTTATGTGATCGATAGAACGACAATTACTATACTTATTACTCTTATTATTATCAATCTACCTCATATTATTAGCCATATTATGCTTATGTGATCGATAGAACGACAATTACTATACTTATTACTCTTATTATTATCAATCTAACGCATATTATTAACCATATTATGCTTATATGAGCAATAGAACTACAATTACTAAACTTATTACACTCACTTTTATCAATGTAACTCATATTATTAACCATATTGAGCAGATATGATCGATAGAACGACAAGTACTATACTTATTACTTTTATTATTATCAATCTAACTCATATTATTAACCATATTATGCAGATATGATCGATAGGACGACAATTACTATACTTATTACTCTTGTTATTATCAATCTAACTCATATTATTAGCCATATTATGCTTATATGATCGGTAGAACGACAATTACTATACTTATTACTCTTATTATTATCAATCTAACTCATATTATTAGCCATATTATGCTTATGTGATCGATAGAACGACAATTACTATACTTATTACTCTTATTATTATCAATCTAAGTAATATTATTAGCCATATTATGCTTATGTGATCGATAGAACGACAATTACTATACTCATTACTCTTATTATTATCAATCTAACGCATATTATTAACCATATTATGCTTATATGAGCAATAGAACTACAATTACTATACTTATTACACTCACTATTATCAATCTAACTCATATTATTAACCATATTATGGAGATATGATCGATAGAACGACAATTACTATACTCATTACTCTTATTATTATCAATCTAACTCATATTATTAGCCATATTATGCTTATATGATCGATAGAACGACAATTACTATACTTATTACTCTTATTATTATCCATCTATCTCATATTATTGGCCATATTATGCTTATATGATCGATAGAACGACAATTAATATACTTATTACTCTTATTATTATCAATCTAACTCATATTATTAGCCATATTATGCTTATGTGATCGATAGAACGACAATTACTATGCTTATCACTCTCATTATTATCAATCTAACTCATATTATTAGCCATATTATGCTTATGTGATCGATAGCATGACAATTACTGTACTTATTACTCTTATTATTATCAATCTAACTCATATTATTAGCCATATTATGGTCATATGATCGGTAGAACGATAATTACTATACTTATTACTCTTACTATTATCAATCTAACTCATATTATTCGCCATATTATGCTTATATGATCGATAGAACGACAATTACTATACTTATTACTCTTATTATTATCAATCTACCTCATATTATTAGCCATATTATGCTTATGTGATCGATAGAACGACAATTACTATACTTATTACTCTTATTATTATCAATCTAACGCATATTATTAACCATATTATGCTTATATGAGCAATAGAACTACAATTACTAAACTTATTACACTCACTTTTATCCATGTAACTCATATTATTAACCATATTGAGCAGATATGATCGATAGAACGACAATTACTATACTTATTACTTTTATTATTATCAATCTAACTCATATTATTAACCATATTATGCAGATATGATCGATAGAACGACAATTACTATACTTATTACTCTTGTTATTATCAATCTAACTCATATTATTAGCCATATTATGCTTATATGATCGATAGAACGACAATTACTATACTTATTACTCTTATTATTATCAATCTAACTCATATTATTAGCCATATTATGCTTATGTGATCGATAGAACGACAATTACTATACTTATTACTCTTATTATTATCAATCTAAGTCATATTATTAGCCATATTATGCTTATGTGATCGATAGAACGACAATTACTATACTCATTACTCTTATTATTATCAATCTAACGCATATTATTAACCATATTATGCTTATATGAGCAATAGAACTACAATTACTATACTTATTACACTCACTATTATCAATCTAACTCATATTATTAACCATATTATGGAGATATGATCGATAGAACGACAATTACTATACTCATTACTCTTATTATTATCAATCTAACTCATATTATTAGCCATATTATGCTTATGTGATCGATAGAACGACAATTACTATACTTATTACTCTTATTATTATCAATCTAACTCATATTATTTGCCATATTATGCTTATATGATCGATAGAACGACAATTACTATAGTTATTACACTCACTATTGTCAATCTAACTCATATTATTAACCATATTATGCAGATATGATCGATAGGACGACAATTACTATACTTATTACTTTTATTATTATCAATCTAACTCATATTATTAGCCATATTATGCAGATATGATCGATAGAACGACAATTACTATACTTATTACTCTTATTATTATCAATCTAACTCATATTATTAGCCATATTATTCTTATATGATCGCTAGAACGACAATTACTATACACATTACTCTTATTATTATCAATCTATCGCATATTATTAACCATATTATGCTTATATGAGCAATAGAACTACAATTACTATACTTATTACACTCACGATAATCAATCTAACTCATATTATGAACCATATTATGCAGATATGATCGATGGAACGACAATTACTATACTTATTACTCTTATTATTATCAATCTAACTCATATTATTAACCATATTATGCTTATATGATCGCTAGAACGACAATTACTATACTCATTACTCTTATTATTATCCATTTATCTCATATTATTAGCCATATTATGCTTATGTGATCGATAGAACGACAATTACTATACTTATTACACTCACTTTTATCAATGTAACTCATATTATTAACCATATTGAGCAGATATGATCGATAGAACGACAATTACTATACTTATTACTTTTATTATTATCAATCTAACTCATATTATTAGCCATATTATGCTCATATGATCGGTAGAACGATAATTACTATACTTATTACTCTTACTATTATCAATCTAACTCATATTATTAGCCATATTATGCTTATGTGATCGATAGAACGACAATTACTATACTTATTACTCTTATTATTATCAATCTAACTCATATTATTAGCCATATTATGCTTATGTGATCGATAGAACGACAATTACTATACTTATTACTCTTATTATTATCAATCTAAGTCATATTATTAGCCATATTATGCTTATGTGATCGATAGAACGACAATTACTATACTCATTACTCTTATTATTATCAATCTAACGCATATTATTAACCATATTATGCTTATATGAGCAATAGAACTACAATTACTATACTTATTACACTCACTATTATCAATCTAACTCATATTATTAACCATATTATGGAGATATGATCGATAGAACGACAATTACTATACTCATTACTCTTATTATTATCAATCTAACTCATATTATTAGCCATATTATGCTTATATGATCGATAGAACGACAATTACTATACTTATTACTCTTATTATTATCCATCTATCTCATATTATTAGCCATATTATGCTTATATGATCGATAGAACGACAATTAATATACTTATTACTCTTATTATTATCAATCTAACTCATATTATTAGCCATATTATGCTTATGTGATCGATAGAACGACAATTACTATGCTTATCACTCTCATTATTATCAATCTAACTCATATTATTAGCCATATTATGCTTATGTGATCGATAGCATGACAATTACTGTACTTATTACTCTTATTATTATCAATCTAACTCATATTATTAGCCATATTATGCTCATATGATCGGTAGAACGATAATTACTATACTTATTACTCTTACTATTATCAATCTAACTCATATTATTCGCCATATTATGCTTATATGATCGATAGAACGACAATTACTATACTTATTACTCTTATTATTATCAATCTACCTCATATTATTAGCCATATTATGCTTATGTGATCGATAGAACGACAATTGCTATACTTATTACTCTTATTATTATCAATCTAACGCATATTATTAACCATATTATGCTTATATGAGCAATAGAACTACAATTACTAAACTTATTACACTCACTTTTATCAATGTAACTCATATTATTAACCATATTGAGCAGATATGATCGATAGAACGACAATTACTATACTTATTACTTTTATTATTATCAATCTAACTCATATTATTAACCATATTATGCAGATATGATCGATAGAACGACAATTACTATACTTATTACTCTTATTATTATCAATCTAACTCATATTATTAGCCATATTATGCTTATGTGATCGATAGAACGACAATTACTATACTTATTACTCTTATTATTATCAATCTAAGTCATATTATTAGCCATATTATGCTTATGTGATCGATAGAACGACAATTACTATACTCATTACTCTTATTATTATCAATCTAACGCATATTATTAACCATATTATGCTTATATGAGCAATAGAACTACAATTACTATACTTATTACACTCACTATTATCAATCTAACTCATATTATTAACCATATTATGGAGATATGATCGATAGAACGACAATTACTATACTCATTACTCTTATTATTATCAATCTAACTCATATTATTAGCCATATTATGCTTATATGATCGATAGAACGACAATTACTATACTTATTACTCTTATTATTATCCATCTATCTCATATTATTAGCCATATTATGCTTATATGATCGATAGAACGACAATTAATATACTTATTACTCTTATTATTATCAATCTAACTCATATTATTAGCCATATTATGCTTATGTGATCGATAGAACGACAATTACTATGCTTATCACTCTTATCATTATCAATCTAACTCATATTATTAGCCATATTATGCTTATGTGATCGATAGCATGACAATTACTGTACTTATTACTCTTATTATTATCAATCTAACTCATATTATTAGCCATATTATGCTCATATGATCGGTAGAACGATAATTACTATACTTATTACTCTTACTATTATCAATCTAACTCATATTATTCGCCATATTATGCTTATATGATCGATAGAACGACAATTACTATACTTATTACTCTTATTATTATCAATCTACCTCATATTATTAGCCATATTATGCTTATGTGATCGATAGAACGACAATTACTATACTTATTACTCTTATTATTATCAATCTAACGCATATTATTAACCATATTATGCTTATATGAGCAATAGAGCTACAATTACTAAACTTATTACACTCACTTTTATCAATGTAACTCATATTATTAACCATATTGAGCAGATATGATCGATAGAACGACAATTACTATACTTATTACTTTTATTATTATCAATCTAACTCATATTATTAACCATATTATGCAGATATGATCGATAGAACGACAATTACTATACTTATTACTCTTGTTATTATCAATCTAACTCATATTATTAGCCATATTATGCTTATATGATCGATAGAACGACAATTACTATACTTATTACTCTTATTATTATCAATCTAACTCATATTATTAGCCATATTATGCTTATGTGATCGATAGAACGACAATTACTATACTTATTACTCTTATTATTATCAATCTAAGTCATATTATTAGCCATATTATGCTTATGTGATCGATAGAACGACAATTACTATACTCATTACTCTTATTATTATCAATCTAACGCATATTATTAACCATATTATGCTTATATGAGCAATAGAACTACAATTACTATACTTATTACACTCACTATTATCAATCTAACTCATATTATTAACCATATTATGGAGATATGATCGATAGAACGACAATTACTATACTCATTACTCTTATTATTATCAATCTAACTCATATTATTAGCCATATTATGCTTATATGATCGATAGAACGACAATTACTATGCTTATTACTCTTATTATTATCCATCTATCTCATATTATTAGCCATATTATGCTTATATGATCGATAGAACGACAATTAATATACTTATTACTCTTATTATTATCAATCTAACTCATATTATTAGCCATATTATGCTTATGTGATCGATAGAACGACAATTACTATGCTTATCACTCTTATTATTATCAATCTAACTCATATTATTAGCCATATTATGCTTATGTGATCGATAGCATGACAATTACTGTACTTATTACTCTTATTATTATCAATCTAACTCATATTATTAGCCATATCATGCTCATATGATCGGTAGAACGATAATTACTATACTTATTACTCTTACTATTATCAATCTAACTCATATTATTAGCCATATTATGCTTATGTGATCGATAAAACGACAATTACTATACTCATTACTCTTATTATTATCAATCTATCGCATATTATTAACCATATTATGCTTATATGAGCAATAGAACTACAATTACTATACTTATTACACTCACGATAATCAATCTAACTCATATTATGAACCATATTATGCAGATATGATCGATAGAACGACAATTACTATACTTATTACTCTTATTATTATCAATCTAAGTCATATTATTAGCCATATTATGCTTATGTGATCGATAGAACGACAATTACTATACTCATTACTCTTATTATTATCAATCTAACGCATATTATTAACCATATTATGCTTATATGAGCAATAGAACTACAATTACTATACTTATTACACTCACTATTATCAATCTAACTCATATTATTAACCATATTATGGAGATATGATCGATAGAACGACAATTACTATACTCATTACTCTTATTATTATCAATCTAACTCATATTATTAGCCATATTATGCTTATATGATCGATAGAACGACAATTACTATGCTTATTACTCTTATTATTATCCATCTATCTCATATTATTAGCCATATTATGCTTATATGATCGATAGAACGACAATTAATATACTTATTACTCTTATTATTATCAATCTAACTCATATTATTAGCCATATTATGCTTATGTGATCGATAGAACGACAATTACTATGCTTATCACTCTTATTATTATCAATCTAACTCATATTATTAGCCATATTATGCTTATGTGATCGATAGCATGACAATTACTGTACTTATTACTCTTATTATTATCAATCTAACTCATATTATTAGCCATATCATGCTCATATGATCGGTAGAACGATAATTACTATACTTATTACTCTTACTATTATCAATCTAACTCATATTATTAGCCATATTATGCTTATGTGATCGATAAAACGACAATTACTATACTCATTACTCTTATTATTATCAATCTATCGCATATTATTAACCATATTATGCTTATATGAGCAATAGAACTACAATTACTATACTTATTACACTCACGATAATCAATCTAACTCATATTACGAACCATATTATGCAGATATGATCGATAGAACGACAATTACTATACTTATTACTCTTATTATTATCAATCTAACTCATATTATTAACCATATTATGCTTATATGATCGCTAGAACGACAATTACTATACTCATTACTCTTATTATTATCAATCTAACGCATATTATTAGCCATATTATGCTTATGTGATCGATAGAACGACAATTACTATACTTATTACTCTTATTATTATCAATCTAACTCATATTATTGGCCATATTATGCTTATGTGATCGATAGAACGGCAATTACTATACTCATTACTCTTATTATTATCAATCTATCGCATATTATTAACCATATTATGCTTATATGAGCAATAGAACTACAATTACTATACTTATTACACTCACCATTATCAATCTAACTCATATTATTAACCATATTATGCAGATATGATCGATAGAACGACAATTACTATACTTATTACTCTTATTATTATCAATCTAACTCATATTATTAGCCATATCATGCTTATATGATCGATAGAACGACAATTACTATAGTTATTACACTCACTATTGTCAATCTAACTCATATTATTAACCATATTATGCAGATATGATCGATAGGACGACAATTACTATACTCATTACTCTTATTCTTATCAATCTATCGCATATTATTAACCATATTATGCTTGTATGAGCAATAGAACTACAATTACTATACTTATTACACTCACGATAATCAATCTAACTCATATTATGAACCATATTATGCAGATATGATCGATAGAACGACAATTACTATTCTTATTACTTTTATTATTATCAATCTAACTCATATTATTAGCCATATTATGCTTCTATGATCGATAGAACGACAATTACTATACTTATTACTCTTATTATTATCAATCTAACTCATATTATTTGCCATATTATGCTTATATGATCGATAGAACGGCAATTACTATACTTATTACTCTTATTATTATCAATCTAACGCATATTATTAACCATATTATGCTTATATGAGCAATAGAACTACAATTACTCTACTTATTACACTCACTTTTATCAATGTAACTCATATTATTAACCATATTGAGCAGATATGATCGATAGAACGACAATTACTATACTTATTACTCTTATTATTATCAATCTAACTCATATTATTAGCCATATTATGCTTATGTGATCGATAGAACGACAATTACTATACTTATTACTCTTATTATTATCAATCTAAGTCATATTATTAGCCATATTATGCTTATGTGATCGATAGAACGACAATTACTATACTCATTACTCTTATTATTATCAATCTAACGCATATTATTAACCATATTATGCTTATATGAGCAATAGAACTACAATTACTATACTTATTACACTCACTATTATCAATCTAACTCATATTATTAACCATATTATGGAGATATGATCGATAGAACGACAATTACTATACTCATTACTCTTATTATTATCAATCTAACTCATATTATTAGCCATATTATGCTTATATGATCGATAGAACGACAATTACTATACCTATTACTCTTATTATTATCCATCTATCTCATATTATTAGCCATATTATGCTTATATGATCGATAGAACGACAATTAATATACTTATTACTCTTATTATTATCAATCTAACTCATATTATTAGCCATATTATGCTTATGTGATCGATAGAACGACAATTACTATGCTTATCACTCTTATTATTATCAATCTAACTCATATTATTAGCCATATTATGCTTATGTGATCGATAGCATGACAATTACTGTACTTATTACTCTTATTATTATCAATCTAACTCATATTATTAGCCATATTATGCTCATATGATCGGTAGAACGATAATTACTATACTTATTACTCTTACTATTATCAATCTAACTCATATTATTCGCCATATTATGCTTATATGATCGATAGAACGACAATTACTATACTTATTACTCTTATTATTATCAATCTACCTCATATTATTAGCCATATTATGCTTATGTGATCGATAGAACGACAATTACTATACTTATTACTCTTATTATTATCAATCTAACGCATATTATTAACCATATTATGCTTATATGAGCAATAGAGCTACAATTACTAAACTTATTACACTCACTTTTATCAATGTAACTCATATTATTAAGCATATTGAGCAGATATGATCGATAGAACGACAGTTACTATACTTATTACTTTTATTATTATCAATCTAACTCTTATTATTAACCATATTATGCAGATATGATCGATAGAACGACAATTACTATACTTATTACTCTTGTTATTATCAATCTAACTCATATTATTAGCCATATTATGCTTATATGATCGATAGAACGACAATTACTATACTTATTACTCTTATTATTATCAATCTAACTCATATTATTAGCCATATTATGCTTATGTGATCGATAGAACGACAATTACTATACTTATTACTCTTATTATTATCAATCTAAGTCATATTATTAGCCATATTATGCTTATGTGATCGATAGAACGACAATTACTATACTCATTACTCTTATTATTATCAATCTAACGCATATTATTAACCATATTATGCTTATATGAGCAATAGAACTACAATTACTATACTTATTACACTCACTATTATCAATCTAACTCATATTATTAACCATATTATGGAGATATGATCGATAGAACGACAATTACTATACTCATTACTCTTATTATTATCAATCTAACTCATATTATTAGCCATATTATGCTTATATGATCGATAGAACGACAATTACTATACTTATTACTCTTATTATTATCCATCTATCTCATATTATTAGCCATATTATGCTTATATGATCGATAGAACGACAATTAATATACTTATTACTCTTATTATTATCAATCTAACTCATATTATTAGCCATATTATGCTTATGTGATCGATAGAACGACAATTACTATGCTTATCACTCTCATTATTATCAATCTAACTCATATTATTAGCCATATTATGCTTATGTGATCGATAGCATGACAATTACTGTACTTATTACTCTTATTATTATCAATCTAACTCATATTATTAGCCATATTATGCTCATATGATCGGTAGAACGATAATTACTATACTTATTACTCTTACTATTATCAATCTAACTCATATTATTCGCCATATTATGCTTATATGATCGATAGAACGACAATTACTATACTTATTACTCTTATTATTATCAATCTACCTCATATTATTAGCCATATTATGCTTATGTGATCGATAGAACGACAATTGCTATACTTATTACTCTTATTATTATCAATCTAACGCATATTATTAACCATATTATGCTTATATGAGCAATAGAACTACAATTACTAAACTTATTACACTCACTTTTATCAATGTAACTCATATTATTAACCATATTGAGCAGATATGATCGATAGAACGACAATTACTATACTTATTACTTTTATTATTATCAATCTAACTCATATTATTAACCATATTATGCAGATATGATCGATAGAACGACAATTACTATACTTATTACTCTTATTATTATCAATCTAACTCATATTATTAGCCATATTATGCTTATGTGATCGATAGAACGACAATTACTATACTTATTACTCTTATTATTATCAATCTAAGTCATATTATTAGCCATATTATGCTTATGTGATCGATAGAACGACAATTACTATACTCATTACTCTTATTATTATCAATCTAACGCATATTATTAACCATATTATGCTTATATGAGCAATAGAACTACAATTACTATACTTATTACACTCACTATTATCAATCTAACTCATATTATTAACCATATTATGGAGATATGATCGATAGAACGACAATTACTATACTCATTACTCTTATTATTATCAATCTAACTCATATTATTAGCCATATTATGCTTATATGATCGATAGAACGACAATTACTATACTTATTACTCTTATTATTATCCATCTATCTCATATTATTAGCCATATTATGCTTATATGATCGATAGAACGACAATTAATATACTTATTACTCTTATTATTATCAATCTAACTCATATTATTAGCCATATTATGCTTATGTGATCGATAGAACGACAATTACTATGCTTATCACTCTTATTATTATCAATCTAACTCATATTATTAGCCATATTATGCTTATGTGATCGATAGCATGACAATTACTGTACTTATTACTCTTATTATTATCAATCTAACTCATATTATTAGCCATATTATGCTCATATGATCGGTAGAACGATAATTACTATACTTATTACTCTTACTATTATCAATCTAACTCATATTATTCGCCATATTATGCTTATATGATCGATAGAACGACAATTACTATACTTATTACTCTTATTATTATCAATCTACCTCATATTATTAGCCATATTATGCTTATGTGATCGATAGAACGACAATTACTATACTTATTACTCTTATTATTATCAATCTAACGCATATTATTAACCATATTATGCTTATATGAGCAATAGAGCTACAATTACTAAACTTATTACACTCACTTTTATCAATGTAACTCATATTATTAACCATATTGAGCAGATATGATCGATAGAACGACAATTACTATACTTATTACTTTTATTATTATCAATCTAACTCATATTATTAACCATATTATGCAGATATGATCGATAGAACGACAATTACTATACTTATTACTCTTGTTATTATCAATCTAACTCATATTATTAGCCATATTATGCTTATATGATCGATAGAACGACAATTACTATACTTATTACTCTTATTATTATCAATCTAACTCATATTATTAGCCATATTATGCTTATGTGATCGATAGAACGACAATTACTATACTTATTACTCTTATTATTATCAATCTAAGTCATATTATTAGCCATATTATGCTTATGTGATCGATAGAACGACAATTACTATACTCATTACTCTTATTATTATCAATCTAACGCATATTATTAACCATATTATGCTTATATGAGCAATAGAACTACAATTACTATACTTATTACACTCACTATTATCAATCTAACTCATATTATTAACCATATTATGGAGATATGATCGATAGAACGACAATTACTATACTCATTACTCTTATTATTATCAATCTAACTCATATTATTAGCCATATTATGCTTATATGATCGATAGAACGACAATTACTATGCTTATTACTCTTATTATTATCCATCTATCTCATATTATTAGCCATATTATGCTTATATGATCGATAGAACGACAATTAATATACTTATTACTCTTATTATTATCAATCTAACTCATATTATTAGCCATATTATGCTTATGTGATCGATAGAACGACAATTACTATGCTTATCACTCTTATTATTATCAATCTAACTCATATTATTAGCCATATTATGCTTATGTGATCGATAGCATGACAATTACTGTACTTATTACTCTTATTATTATCAATCTAACTCATATTATTAGCCATATCATGCTCATATGATCGGTAGAACGATAATTACTATACTTATTACTCTTACTATTATCAATCTAACTCATATTATTAGCCATATTATGCTTATGTGATCGATAAAACGACAATTACTATACTCATTACTCTTATTATTATCAATCTATCGCGTATTATTAACCATATTATGCTTATATGAGCAATAGAACTACAATTACTATACTTATTACACTCACGATAATCAATCTAACTCATATTATGAACCATATTATGCAGATATGATCGATAGAACGACAATTACTATACTTATTACTCTTATTATTATCAATCTAAGTCATATTATTAGCCATATTATGCTTATGTGATCGATAGAACGACAATTACTATACTCATTACTCTTATTATTATCAATCTAACGCATATTATTAACCATATTATGCTTATATGAGCAATAGAACTACAATTACTATACTTATTACACTCACTATTATCAATCTAACTCATATTATTAACCATATTATGGAGATATGATCGATAGAACGACAATTACTATACTCATTACTCTTATTATTATCAATCTAACTCATATTATTAGCCATATTATGCTTATATGATCGATAGAACGACAATTACTATGCTTATTACTCTTATTATTATCCATCTATCTCATATTATTAGCCATATTATGCTTATATGATCGATAGAACGACAATTAATATACTTATTACTCTTATTATTATCAATCTAACTCATATTATTAGCCATATTATGCTTATGTGATCGATAGAACGACAATTACTATGCTTATCACTCTTATTATTATCAATCTAACTCATATTATTAGCCATATTATGCTTATGTGATCGATAGCATGACAATTACTGTACTTATTACTCTTATTATTATCAATCTAACTCATATTATTAGCCATATCATGCTCATATGATCGGTAGAACGATAATTACTATACTTATTACTCTTACTATTATCAATCTAACTCATATTATTAGCCATATTATGCTTATGTGATCGATAAAACGACAATTACTATACTCATTACTCTTATTATTATCAATCTATCGCATATTATTAACCATATTATGCTTATATGAGCAATAGAACTACAATTACTATACTTATTACACTCACGATAATCAATCTAACTCATATTACGAACCATATTATGCAGATATGATCGATAGAACGACAATTACTATACTTATTACTCTTATTATTATCAATCTAACTCATATTATTAACCATATTATGCTTATATGATCGCTAGAACGACAATTACTATACTCATTACTCTTATTATTATCAATCTAACGCATATTATTAGCCATATTATGCTTATGTGATCGATAGAACGACAATTACTATACTTATTACTCTTATTATTATCAATCTAACTCATATTATTGGCCATATTATGCTTATGTGATCGATAGAACGGCAATTACTATACTCATTACTCTTATTATTATCAATCTATCGCATATTATTAACCATATTATGCTTATATGAGCAATAGAACTACAATTACTATACTTATTACACTCACCATTATCAATCTAACTCATATTATTAACCATATTATGCAGATATGATCGATAGAACGACAATTACTATACTTATTACTCTTATTATTATCAATCTAACTCATATTATTAGCCATATCATGCTTATATGATCGATAGAACGACAATTACTATAGTTATTACACTCACTATTGTCAATCTAACTCATATTATTAACCATATTATGCAGATATGATCGATAGGACGACAATTACTATACTCATTACTCTTATTCTTATCAATCTATCGCATATTATTAACCATATTATGCTTGTATGAGCAATAGAACTACAATTACTATACTTATTACACTCACGATAATCAATCTAACTCATATTATGAACCATATTATGCAGATATGATCGATAGAACGACAATTACTATTCTTATTACTTTTATTATTATCAATCTAACTCATATTATTAGCCATATTATGCTTCTATGATCGATAGAACGACAATTACTATACTTATTACTCTTATTATTATCAATCTAACTCATATTATTTGCCATATTATGCTTATATGATCGATAGAACGGCAATTACTATACTTATTACTCTTATTATTATCAATCTAACGCATATTATTAACCATATTATGCTTATATGAGCAATAGAACTACAATTACTCTACTTATTACACTCACTTTTATCAATGTAACTCATATTATTAACCATATTGAGCAGATATGATCGATAGAACGACAATTACTATACTTATTACTTTTATTATTATCAATCTAACTCATATTATTAACCATATTATGCAGATATGATCGATAGAACGACAATTACTATACTTATTACTCTTGTTATTATCAATCTAACTCATATTATTAGCCATATTATGCTTATATGATCGATAGAACGACAATTACTATACTTATTACTCTTATTATTATCAATCTAACTCATATTATTAGCCATATTATGCTTATGTGATCGATAGAACGACAATTACTATACTTATTACTCTTATTATTATCAATCTAAGTCATATTATTAGCCATATTATGCTTATGTGATCGATAGAACGACAATTACTATACTCATTACTCTTATTATTATCAATCTAACGCATATTATTAACCATATTATGCTTATATGAGCAATAGAACTACAATTACTATACTTATTACACTCACTATTATCAATCTAACTCATATTATTAACCATATTATGGAGATATGATCGATAGAACGACAATTACTATACTCATTACTCTTATTATTATCAATCTAACTCATATTATTAGCCATATTATGCTTATATGATCGATAGAACGACAATTACTATACCTATTACTCTTATTATTATCCATCTATCTCATATTATTAGCCATATTATGCTTATATGATCGATAGAACGACAATTAATATACTTATTACTCTTATTATTATCAATCTAACTCATATTATTAGCCATATTATGCTTATGTGATCGATAGAACGACAATTACTATGCTTATCACTCTTATTATTATCAATCTAACTCATATTATTAGCCATATTATGCTTATGTGATCGATAGCATGACAATTACTGTACTTATTACTCTTATTATTATCAATCTAACTCATATTATTAGCCATATTATGCTCATATGATCGGTAGAACGATAATTACTATACTTATTACTCTTACTATTATCAATCTAACTCATATTATTCGCCATATTATGCTTATATGATCGATAGAACGACAATTACTATACTTATTACTCTTATTATTATCAATCTACCTCATATTATTAGCCATATTATGCTTATGTGATCGATAGAACGACAATTACTATACTTATTACTCTTATTATTATCAATCTAACGCATATTATTAACCATATTATGCTTATATGAGCAATAGAGCTACAATTACTAAACTTATTACACTCACTTTTATCAATGTAACTCATATTATTAACCATATTGAGCAGATATGATCGATAGAACGACAGTTACTATACTTATTACTTTTATTATTATCAATCTAACTCTTATTATTAACCATATTATGCAGATATGATCGATAGAACGACAATTACTATACTTATTACTCTTGTTATTATCAATCTAACTCATATTATTAGCCATATTATGCTTATATGATCGATAGAACGACAATTACTATACTTATTACTCTTATTATTATCAATCTAACTCATATTATTAGCCATATTATGCTTATGTGATCGATAGAACGACAATTACTATACTTATTACTCTTATTATTATCAATCTAAGTCATATTATTAGCCATATTATGCTTATGTGATCGATAGAACGACAATTACTATACTCATTACTCTTATTATTATCAATCTAACGCATATTATTAACCATATTATGCTTATATGAGCAATAGAACTACAATTACTATACTTATTACACTCACTATTATCAATCTAACTCATATTATTAACCATATTATGGAGATATGATCGATAGAACGACAATTACTATACTCATTACTCTTATTATTATCAATCTAACTCATATTATTAGCCATATTATGCTTATATGATCGATAGAACGACAATTACTATACTTATTACTCTTATTATTATCCATCTATCTCATATTATTAGCCATATTATGCTTATATGATCGATAGAACGACAATTAATATACTTATTACTCTTATTATTATCAATCTAACTCATATTATTAGCCATATTATGCTTATGTGATCGATAGAACGACAATTACTATGCTTATCACTCTTATTATTATCAATCTAACTCATATTATTAGCCATATTATGCTTATGTGATCGATAGCATGACAATTACTGTACTTATTACTCTTATTATTATCAATCTAACTCATATTATTAGCCATATCATGCTCATATGATCGGTAGAACGATAATTACTATACTTATTACTCTTACTATTATCAATCTAACTCATATTATTAGCCATATTATGCTTATGTGATCGATAAAACGACAATTACTATACTCATTACTCTTATTATTATCAATCTATCGCATATTATTAACCATATTATGCTTATATGAGCAATAGAACTACAATTACTATACTTATTACACTCACGATAATCAATCTAACTCATATTATGAACCATATTATGCAGATATGATCGATAGAACGACAATTACTATACTTATTACTCTTATTATTATCAATCTAACTCATATTATTAACCATATTATGCTTATATGATCGCTAGAACGACAATTACTATACTCATTACTCTTATTATTATCAATCTAACGCATATTATTAGCCATATTATGCTTATGTGATCGATAGAACGACAATTACTATACTTATTACTCTTATTATTATCAATCTAACTCATATTATTGGCCATATTATGCTTATGTGATCGATAGAACGGCAATTACTATACTCATTACTCTTATTATTATCAATCTATCGCATATTATTAACCATATTATGCTTATATGAGCAATAGAACTACAATTACTATACTTATTACACTCACTTTTGTCAATCTAACTCATATTATTAGCCATATTATGCTTATGTGATCGATAGAACGACAATTACTATGCTTATCACTCTTATTATTATCAATCTAACTCATATTATTAGCCATATTATGCTTATCTGATCGATAGCATGACAATTACTGTACTTATTACTCTTATTATTATCAATCTAACTCATATTATTAGCCATATCATGCTTATTTGATCGATAGAACGACAATTGCTATAGTTATTACTCTTATCATTATCAAACTAACCCATATTATTAGCCGTATTATGCCTATATGATCGATAGAACGACAATTACTATACTTATTACACTCACTGTTATCAATCTAACTCATATCATTAGCCATATTATGCTTATATGATCGGTAGAACGATAATTACTATACTTATTACTCTTACTATTATCAATCTAACGCATATTATTAACCATATTATGCTTATGTGATCGATAAAACGGCAATTACTATACTTATTACTCTTATTATTATCAATCTAACGCATATCATTAACCATATTATGCTTATATGAGCAATAGAACTACAATTACTATACTTATTACACTCACTTTTATCAATCTAACTCATATTATTAGCCATATTATGCTCATATGATCGGTAGAACGATAATTACTATACTTATTACTCTTACTATTATCAATCTAACTCATATTATTAGCCATATTATGCTTATGTGATCGATAGAACGACAATTACTAACTTATTACTCTTATTATTATCAATCTAACTTGTAGTATTAGCCATATTATGCTTATATGGACGACAGTACGACAATTACAATACTTATTACACTCACTATTATCAATTTAACTCCTATTATTAAACATATTATGCAGATATGATCGATAGAACGACAATTACTATACTTATTACTCTTATTATTATCCATCTATCTCATATTATTAGCCATATTATGCTTATGTGATCGATAGAACGACAATTACTATACTTATTACACTCACTGTTGTCAATCTAACTCATATTATTAACCATATTACGCAGATATGATCGATAGAACGACAATTACTATACTTATTACTCTTATTATTATCAATCTAACTCATATTATTAGCCATATCATGCTTATATGATCGATAGAGCGACAATTACTATAGTCATTACACTCACTATTGTCAATCTAACTCATATTATTAACCATATTAAGCAGATTCGATCGATAGGACGACAATTACTATACTCATTACTCTTATCATTATCAATCTATCGCATATTATTAACCATATTATGCTTATATGAGCAATACAACTACAATTACTATACTTATTACACTCACCATTACCAATCTAACTCATATTATTAACCATATTATGCAGATATGATCGATAGAACGACAATTACTATACTTATTACTCTTATTATTATCAATCTAACTCATATTATTAGCCATATTATGCTTATGTGATCGATAGAACGACAATTACTATACTTATTACTCTTATTATTATCAATCTAACTCATATTATTGGCCATATTATGCTTATGTGATCGATAGAACGGCAATTACTATACTCATTACTCTTATTATTATCAATCTATCGCATATTATTAACCATATTATGCTTATATGAGCAATAGAACTACAATTACTATACTTATTACACTCACGATAATCAATCTAACTCATATTATGAACCATATTATGCAGATATGATCGATGGAACGACAATTACTATACTTATTACTCTTATTATTATCAAACTAACTCATATTATTAACCATATTATGCTTATATGATCGCTAGAACGACAATTACTATACTCATTACTCTTATTATTATCAATCTAACGCATATTATTAGCCATATCATGCTTATATGATCGATAGAGCGACAATTACTATACTTATTACACTCACTGTTATCAATCTAACTCATATTATTAACCATATTATGCAGATATGATCGATAGAACGACAATTACTATACTTATTACTCTTATTATTATCAATCTAACTCATATTATTAGCCATATTATTCTTATATGATCGCTAGAACGACAATTACTATACTCATTACTCTTATTATTATCAATCTATCGCATATTATTAACCATATTATGCTTATATGAGCAATAGAACTACAATTACTATACTTATTACACTCACGATAATCAATCTAACTCATATTATGAACCATATTATGCAGATATGATCGATGGAACGACAATTACTATACTTATTACTCTTATTATTATCAAACTAACTCATATTATTAACCATATTATGCTTATATGATCGCTAGAACGACAATTACTATACTCATTACTCTTATTATTATCAATCTAACGCATATTATTAGCCATATCATGCTTATATGATCGATAGAGCGACAATTACTATAGTTATTACACTCACTATTGTCAATCTAACTCATATTATTAACCATATTAAGCAGATACGATCGATAGGACGACAATTACTATACTCATTACTCTTATTATTATCAATCTAACTCATATTATTAGCCATATTATGCTTATATGATCGCTAGAACGACAATTACTATACTCATTACTCTTATTATTATCAATCTAACGCATATTATTAACCATATTATGCTTATATGAGCAATAGAACTACAATTACTATACTTATTACACTCACTATTATCAATCTAACTCATATTATTAACCATATTATGGAGATATGATCGATAGAACGACAATTACTATACTCATTACTCTTATTATTATCAATCTAACTCATATTATTAGCCATATTATGCTTATATGATCGATAGAACGACAATTACTATGCTTATTACTCTTATTATTATCCATCTATCTCATATTATTAGCCATATTATGCTTATATGATCGATAGAACGACAATTAATATACTTATTACTCTTATTATTATCAATCTAACTCATATTATTAGCCATATTATGCTTATGTGATCGATAGAACGACAATTACTATGCTTATCACTCTTATTATTATCAATCTAACTCATATTATTAGCCATATTATGCTTATGTGATCGATAGCATGACAATTACTGTACTTATTACTCTTATTATTATCAATCTAACTCATATTATTAGCCATATCATGCTCATATGATCGGTAGAACGATAATTACTATACTTATTACTCTTACTATTATCAATCTAACTCATATTATTAGCCATATTATGCTTATGTGATCGATAAAACGACAATTACTATACTCATTACTCTTATTATTATCAATCTATCGCATATTATTAACCATATTATGCTTATATGAGCAATAGAACTACAATTACTATACTTATTACACCCACGATAATCAATCTAACTCATATTATGAACCATATTATGCAGATATGATCGATAGAACGACAATTACTATACTTATTACTCTTATTATTATCAATCTAAGTCATATTATTAGCCATATTATGCTTATGTGATCGATAGAACGACAATTACTATACTCATTACTCTTATTATTATCAATCTAACGCATATTATTAACCATATTATGCTTATATGAGCAATAGAACTACAATTACTATACTTATTACACTCACTATTATCAATCTAACTCATATTATTAACCATATTATGGAGATATGATCGATAGAACGACAATTACTATACTCATTACTCTTATTATTATCAATCTAACTCATATTATTAGCCATATTATGCTTATATGATCGATAGAACGACAATTACTATGCTTATTACTCTTATTATTATCCATCTATCTCATATTATTAGCCATATTATGCTTATATGATCGATAGAACGACAATTAATATACTTATTACTCTTATTATTATCAATCTAACTCATATTATTAGCCATATTATGCTTATGTGATCGATAGAACGACAATTACTATGCTTATCACTCTTATTATTATCAATCTAACTCATATTATTAGCCATATTATGCTTATGTGATCGATAGCATGACAATTACTGTACTTATTACTCTTATTATTATCAATCTAACTCATATTATTAGCCATATCATGCTCATATGATCGGTAGAACGATAATTACTATTCTTATTACTCTTACTATTATCAATCTAACTCATATTATTAGCCATATTATGCTTATGTGATCGATAAAACGACAATTACTATACTCATTACTCTTATTATTATCAATCTATCGCATATTATTAACCATATTATGCTTATATGAGCAATAGAACTACAATTACTATACTTATTACACTCACGATAATCAATCTAACTCATATTATGAACCATATTATGCAGATATGATCGATAGAACGACAATTACTATACTTATTACTCTTATTATTATCAATCTAACTCATATTATTAACCATATTATGCTTATATGATCGCTAGAACGACAATTACTATACTCATTACTCTTATTATTATCAATCTAACGCATATTATTAGCCATATTATGCTTATGTGATCGATAGAACGACAATTACTATACTTATTACTCTTATTATTATCAATCTAACTCATATTATTGGCCATATTATGCTTATGTGATCGATAGAACGGCAATTACTATACTCATTACTCTTATTATTATCAATCTATCGCATATTATTAACCATATTATGCTTATATGAGCAATAGAACTACAATTACTATACTTATTACACTCACTTTTGTCAATCTAACTCATATTATTAGCCATATTATGCTTATGTGATCGATAGAACGACAATTACTATGCTTATCACTCTTATTATTATCAATCTAACTCATATTATTAGCCATATTATGCTTATCTGATCGATAGCATGACAATTACTGTACTTATTACTCTTATTATTATCAATCTAACTCATATTATTAGCCATATCATGCTTATTTGATCGATAGAACGACAATTGCTATAGTTATTACTCTTATCATTATCAAACTAACCCATATTATTAGCCGTATTATGCCTATATGATCGATAGAACGACAATTACTATACTTATTACACTCACTGTTATCAATCTAACTCATATCATTAGCCATATTATGCTTATATGATCGGTAGAACGATAATTACTATACTTATTACTCTTACTATTATCAATCTAACGCATATTATTAACCATATTATGCTTATGTGATCGATAAAACGGCAATTACTATACTTATTACTCTTATTATTATCAATCTAACGCATATCATTAACCATATTATGCTTATATGAGCAATAGAACTACAATTACTATACTTATTACACTCACTTTTATCAATCTAACTCATATTATTAGCCATATTATGCTCATATGATCGGTAGAACGATAATTACTATACTTATTACTCTTACTATTATCAATCTAACTCATATTATTAGCCATATTATGCTTATGTGATCGATAGAACGACAATTACTAACTTATTACTCTTATTATTATCAATCTAACTTGTAGTATTAGCCATATTATGCTTATATGGACGACAGTACGACAATTACAATACTTATTACACTCACTATTATCAATTTAACTCCTATTATTAAACATATTATGCAGATATGATCGATAGAACGACAATTACTATACTTATTACTCTTATTATTATCCATCTATCTCATATTATTAGCCATATTATGCTTATGTGATCGATAGAACGACAATTACTATACTTATTACACTCACTGTTGTCAATCTAACTCATATTATTAACCATATTACGCAGATATGATCGATAGAACGACAATTACTATACTTATTACTCTTATTATTATCAATCTAACTCATATTATTAGCCATATCATGCTTATATGATCGATAGAGCGACAATTACTATAGTCATTACACTCACTATTGTCAATCTAACTCATATTATTAACCATATTAAGCAGATTCGATCGATAGGACGACAATTACTATACTCATTACTCTTATCATTATCAATCTATCGCATATTATTAACCATATTATGCTTATATGAGCAATACAACTACAATTACTATACTTATTACACTCACCATTACCAATCTAACTCATATTATTAACCATATTATGCAGATATGATCGATAGAACGACAATTACTATACTTATTACTCTTATTATTATCAATCTAACTCATATTATTGGCCATATTATGCTTATGTGATCGATAGAACGGCAATTACTATACTCATTACTCTTATTATTATCAATCTATCGCATATTATTAACCATATTATGCTTATATGAGCAATAGAACTACAATTACTATACTTATTACACTCACGATAATCAATCTAACTCATATTATGAACCATATTATGCAGATATGATCGATGGAACGACAATTACTATACTTATTACTCTTATTATTATCAAACTAACTCATATTATTAACCATATTATGCTTATATGATCGCTAGAACGACAATTACTATACTCATTACTCTTATTATTATCAATCTAACGCATATTATTAGCCATATCATGCTTATATGATCGATAGAGCGACAATTACTATACTTATTACACTCACTGTTATCAATCTAACTCATATTATTAACCATATTATGCAGATATGATCGATAGAACGACAATTACTATACTTATTACTCTTATTATTATCAATCTAACTCATATTATTAGCCATATTATTCTTATATGATCGCTAGAACGACAATTACTATACTCATTACTCTTATTATTATCAATCTATCGCATATTATTAACCATATTATGCTTATATGAGCAATAGAACTACAATTACTATACTTATTACACTCACGATAATCAATCTAACTCATATTATGAACCATATTATGCAGATATGATCGATAGAACGACAATTACTATACTTATTACTCTTATTATTATCCATCTATCTCATATTATTAGCCATATTATGCTTATGTGATCGATAGAACGACAATTACTATACTTATTACTCTTATTATTATCAAACTAACTCATATTATTAACCATATTATGCTTATATGATCGCTAGAACGACAATTACTATACTCATTACTCTTATTATTATCAATCTAACGCATATTATTAGCCATATCATGCTTATATGATCGATAGAGCGACAATTACTATAGTTATTACACTCACTATTGTCAATCTAACTCATATTATTAACCATATTAAGCAGATACGATCGATAGGACGACAATTACTATACTCATTACTCTTATCATTATCAATCTATCGCATATTATTAACCATATTATGCTTATATGAGCAATACAACTACAATTACTATACTTATTACACTCACCATTACCAATCTAACTCATATTATTAACCATATTATGCAGATATGATCGATAGAACGACAATTACTATACTTATTACTTTTATTGTTATCAATCTAACTCATATTATTACCCATATTATGCTTATATGATCGATAGAACGACAATTACTATACTCATTACTCTTATTATTATCAATCTAACTCATATTATTCGCCATATTATGCTTATATGATCGATAGAACGACAATTACTATACTTATTACTCTTATTATTATCAATCTACCTCATATTATTAGCCATATTATGCTTATGAGATCGATAGAACGACAATTACTATAATTATTACTCTTATTATTATCAATCTAACTCATATTATTAGCCATATCATGCTTATATGATCGATAGAACGACAATTACTATAGTTATTACTCTTATCATTATCAATCTAGCCCATATTATTAGCCATATTATGCTTATATGATCGATCGATCGACAATTACTATACTTATTACACTCACTGTTATCAATCTAACTCATATTATTAACCATATTATGCAGATATGATCGATAGAACGACAATTACTATACTTATTACTCTTATTATTATCAATCTAACTCATATTATTAGCCATATTATTCTTATATGATCGCTAGAACGACAATTACTATACTCATTACTCTTATTATTATCAATCTATCGCATATTATTAACCATATTATGCTTATATGAGCAATAGAACTACAATTACTATACTTATTACACTCACGATAATCAATCTAACTCATATTATGAACCATATTATGCAGATATGATCGATGGAACGACAATTACTATACTTATTACTCTTATTATTATCAATCTAACTCATATTATTAACCATATTATGCTTATATGATCGCTAGAACGACAATTACTATACTCATTACTCTTATTATTATCAATCTAACGCATATTATTAACCATATTATGCTTATATGAGCAATAGAAGTACAATTACTATACTTATTACACTCACTGTTATCAATCTAACTCATATTATGAACCATATTATGCAGATATGCTCGATAGGACGACAATTACTATACTTATTACTCTTATTATTATCCATTTATCTCATATTATTAGCCATATTATGCTTATGTGATCGATAGAACGACAATTACTATACTTATTACACTCACTATTGTCAATCTAACTCATATTATTAACCATGTTATGCAGATATGATCGATAGGACGACAATCACTATACTTATTACTCTTATTATTATCAATCTAACGCATATTATTAACCATATTATGCTTATATGAGCAATAGAACTACAATTACTATACTTATTACACTCACTATTATCAATCTAACTCATATTATTAACCATATTATGCAGATATGATCGATAGAACGACAATTACTATACTTATTACTTTTATTATTATCAATCTAACTCATATTATTAGCCATATTATGCTTATATGATCGACAGAACGACAATTACTATACTCATTACTCTTATTATTATCAATCTAACTCATATTATTCGCCATATCATGCTTATATGATCGATAGAGCGACAATTACTATAGTCATTACACTCACTATTGTCAATCTAACTCATATTATTAACCATATTAAGCAGATTCGATCGATAGGACGACAATTACTATACTCATTACTCTTATCATTATCAATCTATCGCATATTATTAACCATATTATGCTTATATGAGCAATACAACTACAATTACTATACTTATTACACTCACCATTACCAATCTAACTCATATTATTAACCATATTATGCAGATATGATCGATAGAACGACAATTACTATACTTATTACTCTTATTATTATCAATCTAACTCATATTATTAGCCATATTATGCTTATGTGATCGATAGAACGACAATTACTATACTTATTACTCTTATTATTATCAATCTAACTCATATTATTGGCCATATTATGCTTATGTGATCGATAGAACGACAATTACTATACTCATTACTCTTATTATTATCAATCTATCGCATATTATTAACCATATTATGCTTATATGAGCAATAGAACTACAATTACTATACTTATTACACTCACGATAATCAATCTAACTCATATTATGAACCATATTATGCAGATATGATCGATGGAACGACAATTACTATACTTATTACTCTTATTATTATCAATCTAACTCATATTATTAACCATATTATGCTTATATGATCGCTAGAACGACAATTACTATACTCATTACTCTTATTATTATCAATCTAACGCATATTATTAACCATATTATGCTTATATGAGCAATAGAAGTACAATTACTATACTTATTACACTCACTGTTATCAATCTAACTCATATTATGAACCATATTATGCAGATATGCTCGATAGGACGACAATTACTATACTTATTACTCTTATTATTATCCATTTATCTCATATTATTAGCCATATTATGCTTATGTGATCGATAGAACGACAATTACTATACTTATTACACTCACTATTGTCAATCTAACTCATATTATTAACCATGTTATGCAGATATGATCGATAGGACGACAATCACTATACTTATTACTCTTATTATTATCAATCTAACGCATATTATTAACCATATTATGCTTATATGAGCAATAGAACTACAATTACTATACTTATTACACTCACTATTATCAATCTAACTCATATTATTAACCATATTATGCAGATATGATCGATAGAACGACAATTACTATACTTATTACTTTTATTATTATCAATCTAACTCATATTATTAGCCATATTATGCTTATATGATCGACAGAACGACAATTACTATACTCATTACTCTTATTATTATCAATCTAACTCATATTATTCGCCATATTATGCTTATATGATCGATAGAACGACAATTACTATACTTATTACTCTTATTATTATCAATCTACCTCATATTATTAGCCATATTATGCTTATGTGATCGATAGAACGACAATTACTATACTTATTACTCTTATTATTATCAATCTACCTCATATTATTAGCCATATTATGCTTATGAGATCGATAGAACGACAATTACTATAATTATTACTCTTATTATTATCAATCTAACTCATATTATTTGCCATATTATGCTTATATGATCGATAGAACGACAATTACTATACTTATTACTCTTATTATTATCAATCTACCTCATATTATTAGCCATATTATGCTTATGAGATCGATAGAACGACAATTACTATAATTATTACTCTTATTATTATCAATCTAACACATATTATTTGCCATATTATGCTTATATGATCGATAGAACGACAATTACTATACTTATTACTCTTATTATTATCAATCTAACTCATATTATTTGCCATATTATGCTTATATGATCGATAGAACGGCAATTACTATACTTATTACTCTTATTATTATCAATCTAACGCATATTATTAACCATATTATGCTTATATGAGCAATAGAACTACAATTACTAAACTTATTACACTCACTTTTATCAATGTAACTCATATTATTAACCATATTGAGCAGATATGATCGATAGAACGACAATTACTATACATATTACTTTTATTATTATCAATCTAACTCATATTATTAACCATATTATGCAGATATGATCGATAGAACGACAATTACTATACTTATTACTTTTATTATTATCAATCTAACTCATATTATTAGCCATATTATGCTTATATGATCGATAGAACGACAATTACTATACTCATTACTCTTATTATTATCAATCTAACTCATATTATTAGCCATATTATGCCTATATGATCGATAGAACGACAATTACTATACTTATTACTCTTATTACTATCAATCTAACTCATATTATTAGCCATATCATGCTTATTTGATCGATAGAACGACAATTGCTATAGTTATTACTCTTATCATTATCAAACTAACCCATATTATTAGCCATATTATGCTTATATGATCGATAGATCGACAATTACTATACTTATTACACTCACTGTTATCAATCTAACTCATATCATTAGCCATATTATGCTTATACGATCGGTAGAACGATAATTACTATACTTATTACTCTTACTATTATCAATCTAACGCATATTATTAACCATATTATGCTTATGTGATCGATAGAACGGCAATTACTATACTTATTACTCTTATTATTATCAATCTAACGCATATCATTAACCATATTATGCTTATATGAGCAATAGAACTACAATTACTATACTTATTACACTCACTTTTATCAATCTAACTCATATTATTAGCCATATTATGCTCATATGATCGGTAGAACGATAATTACTATACTTATTACTCTTACTATTATCAATCTAACTCATATTATTAGCCATATTATGCTTATGTGATCGATAGAACGACAATTACTAACTTATTACTCTTATTATTATCAATCTAACTTGTAGTATTAGCCATATTATGCTTATATGGACGACAGAACGACAATTACAATACTTATTACACTCACTATTATCAATTTAACTCCTATTATTAAACATATTATGCAGATATGATCGATAGAACGACAATTACTATACTTATTACTCTTATTTTTATCCATCTATCTCATATTATTAGCCATATTATGCTTATGTGCTCGATAGAACGACAATTACTATACTTATTACACTCACTGTTGTCAATCTAACTCATATTATTAACCATATTATGCTTATATGAGCAATAGAACTACAATTACTATACTTATTACACTCACTATTATCAATCTAACTCATATTAATAACCATATTATGCTTATGTGATCGATAGAACGGCAATTACTATACTTATTACTCTTATTATTATCAATCTAACGCATATTATTAACCATATTATGCTTATATGAGCAATAGAACTACAATTACTATACTTGTTACACTCACTTTTATCAATCTAACTCATATTATTAGCCATATCATGCTCATATGATCGGTAGAACGATAATTACTATACTTATTACTCTTACTATTATCAATCTAACTCATATTATTAGCCATATTATGCTTATGTGATCGATAGAACGACAATTACTATACTTATTACTCTTATTATTATCAATCTAACTCATATTATTGGCCATATTATGCTTATGTGATCGATAGAACGGCAATTACTATACTCATTACTCTTATTATTATCAATCTATCGCATATTATTAACCATATTATGCTTATATGAGCAATAGAACTACAATTACTATACTTATTACACTCACCATTACCAATCTAACTCATATTATTAACCATATTATGCAGATATGATCGATAGAACGACAATTACTATACTTATTACTCTTATTATTATCAATCTAACTCATATTATTAGCCATATCATGCTTATATGATCGATAGAACGACAATTACTATAGTTATTACACTCACTATTGTCAATCTAACTCATATTATTAACCATATTATGCAGATATGATCGATAGGACGACAATTACTATACTCATTACTCTTATTCTTATCAATCTATCGCATATTATTAACCATATTATGCTTGTATGAGCAATAGAACTACCATTACTATACTTATTACACTCACCATTACCAATCTAACTCATATTATTAACCATATTATGCAGATATGATCGATAGAACGACAATTACTATACTTATTACTATTATTATTATCAATCTAACTCATATTATTAGCCATATTATTCTTATATGATCGCTAGAACGACAATTACTATACTCATTACTCTTATTATTATCAATCTATCGCATATTATTAACCATATTATGCTCATATGAGCAATAGAACTACTGTTCCGAAGCACTCGGAATATAATCAGCGTAATATTTATGGGTGTTCTGTCAAACCTTTACTCTTGCAATTTCAAACGGATCTTCAAGACCACATGGATGTTTCTACAGCTTGACATTCTTAACTATTGACAATAACCTTTTAACAGGCCAGAAAAGCACATCTTTATAACGCCAATATATCTTTCCTTAAAGAAGTTTATGTCCGTAGTCCTAAACTGTGCACCCTTGCTGTGTGCAGTGTTTACGAAAATCCTTGCGTACTCGGCGGACCAGGCACCCTGACTCGGTCATTCAGCAGTCTCGCAATGTGTCCCACTATTTAGTTCTTTTGAAGGACCCAAATCACTTAACTGTTTGGGTCACCTTATTAACGAAACGTTATTTACAACCCTGGAGTGAAGGCTAAAATCTTACAACCTCATTCGTCGAATCATCTCACCAATCACTGTCTTTTACAAATAACAATCTGTCCGGATTGGTCCCTTTTGGCAACGCCTTCACGTCCTGAACTTCTTCCTGTGCTTTCTTTTCTGGCTGTTTAGAGGCAACTAGTCAGTCTTAGATTAGCTTCGTTGAAATATACTTACTCTGGTCAGTCTTAGATTAACTTTGTAACTATCAACTACATCAACACACAACAACCAGTATAACTAGTGGGATGATGATCTACATCCTTCATTGACCTGGACACACCAGTGTGGAGGACTCTGAGCCACTATATAAACTCTACTTTACAACAAAATTCTACTTCATAATATTAACTTTAGAAATATTCCACGACTGTAACAGGTTTTGGAAACGCCATGGGTCGACGAAGATTTACAACCTTCGTAAATAACTGTAAACAGTTTATATTTTACCCATCGCGCGTAACAACTACAATTACTATACTTATTACACTCGCGATAATCAATCTAACTCATATTATGAACCATATTATGCAGAAATGATCGATAGAACGACAATTACTATACTTATTACTCTTATTATTATCAATCTAACTCATATTATTAACCATATTATGCTTATATGATCGCTAGAACGACAATTACTATACTCATTACTCTTATTATTATCAATCTAACTCATATTATTTGCCATATTATGCTTATATGATCGATAGAACGACAATTACTATACTCATTACTCTTATTATTATCAATCTAACTCATATTATTTGCCATATTATGCTTATATGATCGATAGAACGACAATTACTATACTTATTACTCTTATTATTATCAATCTACCTCATATTATTAGCCATATTATGCTTATGAGATCGATAGAACGACAATTACTATACTTATTACTCTTATTATTATCAATCTAACTCATATTATTTGCCATATTATGCTTATATGATCGATAGAACGACAATTACTATACTTATTACTTTTATTGTTATCAATCTAACTCATATTATTACCCATATTATGCTTATATGATCGATAGAACGACAATTACTATACTCATTACTCTTATTATTATCAATCTAACTCATATTATTCGCCATATTATGCTTATATGATCGATAGAACGACAATTACTATACTTATTACTCTTATTATTATCAATCTACCTCATATTATTAGCCATATTATGCTTATGAGATCGATAGAACGACAATTACTATACTTATTACTCTTATTATTATCAATCTAACTCATATTATTTGCCATATTATGCTTATATGATCGATAGAACGACAATTACTATACTTATTACTCTTATTATTATCAATCTAACTCATATTATTTGCCATATTATGCTTATATGATCGATAGAACGGCAATTACTATACTTATTACTCTTATTATTATCAATCTAACGCATATTATTAACCATATTATGATTATATGAGCAATAGAACTACAATTACTAAACTTATTACACCCACTTTTATCAATGTAACTTATATTATTAACCATATTGAGCAGATATGATCGATAGAACGACAATTACTATACTTATTACTTTTATTATTATCAATCTAACTCATATTATTAACCATATTATGCAGATATGATCGATAGAACGACAATTACTATACTTATTACTTTTATTATTATCAATCTAACTCATATTATTAGCCATATTATGCTTATATGATCGATAGAACGACAATTACTATACTCATTACTCTTATTATTATCAATCTAACTCATATTATAAGCCATATTATGCTTATATGATCGATAGAACGACAATTACTATACTTATTACTCTTATTATTATCAATCTAACTCATATTATTAGCCATATCATGCTTATTTGATCGATAGAACGACAATTACTATACTTATTACTTTTATTATTATCAATCTAACTCATATTATTAACCATATTATGCAGATATGATCGATAGAACGACAATTACTATACTTATTACTTTTATTATTATCAATCTAACTCATATTATTAGCCATATTATGCTTATATGATCGATAGAACGACAATTACTATACTCATTACTCTTATTATTATCAATCTAACTCATATTATAAGCCATATTATGCTTATATGATCGATAGATCGACAATTACTATACTTATTACACTCACTGTTATCAATCTAACTCATATCATTAGCCATATTATGCTTATATGATCGGTAGAACGATAATTACTATACTTATTACTCTTACTATTATCAATCTAACGCATATTATTAACCATATTATGCTCATATGATCGGTAGAACGATAATTACTATACTTATTACTCTTACTATTATCAATCTAACTCATATTATTAGCCATATTATGCTTATGTGATCGATAGAACGACAATTACTAACTTATTACTCTTATTATTATCAATCTAACTTGTAGTATTAGCCATATTATGCTTATATGGACGACAGAACGACAATTACAATACTTATTACACTCACTATTATCAATCTAGCTCATATTATTAACCATATTACGCAGATATGATCGATAGAACGACAATTACTATACTTATTACTCTTATTATTATCAATCTAACTCATATTATTTGCCATATTATGCTTATATGATCGATAGAACGGCAATTACTATACTTATTACTCTTATTATTATCAATCTAACGCATATTATTAACCATATTATGCTTATATGAGCAACAGAACTACAATTACTAAACTTATTACACTCACTTTTATCAATGTAACTCATATTATTAACCATGTTGAGCAGATATGATCGATAGAACGACAGTTACTATACTTATTACTTTTATTATTATCAATCTAACTCATATTATTAACCATATTATGCAGATATGATCGATAGAACGACAATTACTATACTTATTACTTTTATTATTATCAATCTAACTCATATTATTAGCCATATTATGCTTCTATGATCGATAGAACGACAATTACTATACTTATTACTCTTATTATTATCAATCTAACTCATATTATTTGCCATATTATGCTTATATGATCGATAGAACGGCAATTACTATACTTATTACTCTTATTATTATCAATCTAACGCATATTATTAACCATATTATGCTTATATGAGCAATAGAACTACAATTACTAAACTTATTACACTCACTTTTATCAATGTAACTCATATTATTACCCATATTATGCTTATATGATCGATAGAACGACAATTACTATACTCATTACTCTTATTATTATCAATCTAACTCATATTATTCGCCATATTATGCTTATATGATCGATAGAACGACAATTACTATACTTATTACTCTTATTATTATCAATCTACCTCATATTATTAGCCATATTATGCTTATGAGATCGATAGAACGACAATTACTATACTTATTACTCTTATTATTATCAATCTAACTCATATTATTTGCCATATTATGCTTATATGATCGATAGAACGACAATTACTATACTTATTACTCTTATTATTATCAATCTAACTCATATTATTAGCCATATCATGCTTATTTGATCGATAGAACGACAATTGCTATAGTTATTACTCTTACTATTATCAATCTAACGCATATTATTAACCATATTATGCTTATGTGATCGATAGAACGGCAATTACTATACTTATTACTCTTATTATTTTCAATCTAACGCATATCATTAACCATATTATGCTTATATGAGCAATAGAACTACAATTACTATACTTATTACACTCACTTTTATCAATCTAACTCATATTATTAGCCATATTATGCTCATATGATCGGTAGAACGATAATTACTATACTTATTACTCTTACTATTATCAATCTAACTCATATTATTAGCCATATTATGCTTATATGATCGATAGAACGGCAATTACTGTACTTATTACTCTTATTATTATCAATCTAACGCATATTATTAACCATATTATGCTTATATGAGCAATAGAACTACAATTACTAAACTTATTACACTCACTTTTATCAATGTAACTCATATTATTAACCATATTGAGCAGATATGATCGATAGAACGACAATTACTATACTTATTACTTTTATTATTATCAATCTAACTCATATTATTAACCATATTATGCAGATATGATCGATAGAACGACAATTACTATACTTATTACTTTTATTGTTATCAATCTAACTCATATTATTACCCATATTATGCTTATATGATCGATAGAACGACAATTACTATACTCATTACTCTTATTATTATCAATCTAACTCATATTATTCGCCATATTATGCTTATATGATCGATAGAACGACAATTACTATACTTATTACTCTTATTATTATCAATCTACCTCATATTATTAGCCATATTATGCTTATGAGATCGATAGAACGACAATTACTATACTTATTACTCTTATTATTATCAATCTAACGCATATTATTAACCATATTATGCTTATATGAGCAATAGAACTACAATTACTAAACTTATTACACCCACTTTTATCAATGTAACTCATATTATTAACCATATTGAGCAGATATGATCGATAGAACGACAATTACTATACTTATTACTTTTATTATTATCAATCTAACTCATATTATTAACCATATTATGCAGATATGATCGATAGAACGACAATTACTATACCTATTACTTTTATTATTATCAATCTAACTCATATTATTAGCCATATTATGCTTATATGATCGATAGAACGACAATTACTATACTCATTACTCTTATTATTATCAATCTAACTCATATTATAAGCCATATTATGCTTATATGATCGATAGAACGACAATTACTATACTTATTACTTTTATTATTATCAATCTAACTCATATTATTAGCCATATTATGCTTATATGATCGACAGAACGACAATTACTATACTCATTACTCTTATTATTATCAATCTAACTCATATTATTCGCCATATTATGCTTATATGATCGATAGAACGACAATTACTATACTTATTACTCTTATTATTATCAATCTACCTCATATTATTAGCCATATTATGCTTATGTGATCGATAGAACGACAATTACTATACTTATTACTCTTATTATTATCAATCTACCTCATATTATTAGCCATATTATGCTTATGAGATCGATAGAACGACAATTACTATAATTATTACTCTTATTATTATCAATCTAACTCATATTATTTGCCATATTATGCTTATATGATCGATAGAACGACAATTACTATACTTATTACTCTTATTATTATCAATCTACCTCATATTATTAGCCATATTATGCTTATGAGATCGATAGAACGACAATTACTATACTTATTACTCTTATTATTATCAATCTAACTCATATTATTTGCCATATTATGCTTATATGATCGATAGAACGGCAATTACTATACTTATTACTCTTATTATTATCAATCTAACGCATATTATTAACCATATTATGCTTATATGAGCAATAGAACTACAATTACTAAACTTATTACACTCACTTTTATCAATATAACTCATATTATTAACCATATTGAGCAGATATGATCGATAGAACGACAATTACTATACATATTACTTTTATTATTATCAATCTAACTCATATTATTTGCCATATTATGCTTATATGATCGATAGAACGACAATTACTATACTTATTACTATTATTATTATCAATCTAACTCATATTATTAGCCATATTATTCTTATATGATCGCTAGAACGACAATTACTATACTCATTACTCTTATTATTATCAATCTATCGCATATTATTAACCATATTATGCTCATATGAGCAATAGAACTACTGTTCCGAAGCACTCGGAATATAATCAGCGTAATATTTATGGGTGTTCTGTCAAACCTTTACTCTTGCAATTTCAAACGGATCTTCAAGACCACATGGATGTTTCTACAGCTTGACATTCTTAACTATTGACAATAACCTTTTAACAGGCCAGAAAAGCACATCTTTATAACGCCAATATATCTTTCCTTAAAGAAGTTTATGTCCGTAGTCCTAAACTGTGCACCCTTGCTGTGTGCAGTGTTTACGAAAATCCTTGCGTACTCGGCGGACCAGGCACCCTGACTCGGTCATTCAGCAGTCTCGCAATGTGTCCCACTATTTAGTTCTTTTGAAGGACCCAAATCACTTAACTGTTTGGGTCACCTTATTAACGAAACGTTATTTACAACCCTGGAGTGAAGGCTAAAATCTTACAACCTCATTCGTCGAATCATCTCACCAATCACTGTCTTTTACAAATAACAATCTGTCCGGATTGGTCCCTTTTGGCAACGCCTTCACGTCCTGAACTTCTTCCTGTGCTTTCTTTTCTGGCTGTTTAGAGGCAACTAGTCAGTCTTAGATTAGCTTCGTTGAAATATACTTACTCTGGTCAGTCTTAGATTAACTTTGTAACTATCAACTACATCAACACACAACAACCAGTATAACTAGTGGGATGATGATCTACATCCTTCATTGACCTGGACACACCAGTGTGGAGGACTCTGAGCCACTATATAAACTCTACTTTACAACAAAATTCTACTTCATAATATTAACTTTAGAAATATTCCACGACTGTAACAGGTTTTGGAAACGCCATGGGTCGACGAAGATTTACAACCTTCGTAAATAACTGTAAACAGTTTATATTTTACCCATCGCGCGTAACAACTACAATTACTATACTTATTACACTCGCGATAATCAATCTAACTCATATTATGAACCATATTATGCAGAAATGATCGATAGAACGACAATTACTATACTTATTACTCTTATTATTATCAATCTAACTCATATTATTAACCATATTATGCTTATATGATCGCTAGAACGACAATTACTATACTCATTACTCTTATTATTATCAATCTAACTCATATTATTTGCCATATTATGCTTATATGATCGATAGAACGACAATTACTATACTCATTACTCTTATTATTATCAATCTAACTCATATTATTTGCCATATTATGCTTATATGATCGATAGAACGACAATTACTATACTTATTACTCTTATTATTATCAATCTACCTCATATTATTAGCCATATTATGCTTATGAGATCGATAGAACGACAATTACTATACTTATTACTCTTATTATTATCAATCTAACTCATATTATTTGCCATATTATGCTTATATGATCGATAGAACGACAATTACTATACTTATTACTTTTATTGTTATCAATCTAACTCATATTATTACCCATATTATGCTTATATGATCGATAGAACGACAATTACTATACTCATTACTCTTATTATTATCAATCTAACTCATATTATTCGCCATATTATGCTTATATGATCGATAGAACGACAATTACTATACTTATTACTCTTATTATTATCAATCTACCTCATATTATTAGCCATATTATGCTTATGAGATCGATAGAACGACAATTACTATACTTATTACTCTTATTATTATCAATCTAACTCATATTATTTGCCATATTATGCTTATATGATCGATAGAACGACAATTACTATACTTATTACTCTTATTATTATCAATCTAACTCATATTATTTGCCATATTATGCTTATATGATCGATAGAACGGCAATTACTATACTTATTACTCTTATTATTATCAATCTAACGCATATTATTAACCATATTATGATTATATGAGCAATAGAACTACAATTACTAAACTTATTACACCCACTTTTATCAATGTAACTTATATTATTAACCATATTGAGCAGATATGATCGATAGAACGACAATTACTATACTTATTACTTTTATTATTATCAATCTAACTCATATTATTAACCATATTATGCAGATATGATCGATAGAACGACAATTACTATACTTATTACTTTTATTATTATCAATCTAACTCATATTATTAGCCATATTATGCTTATATGATCGATAGAACGACAATTACTATACTCATTACTCTTATTATTATCAATCTAACTCATATTATAAGCCATATTATGCTTATATGATCGATAGAACGACAATTACTATACTTATTACTCTTATTATTATCAATCTAACTCATATTATTAGCCATATCATGCTTATTTGATCGATAGAACGACAATTACTATACTTATTACTTTTATTATTATCAATCTAACTCATATTATTAACCATATTATGCAGATATGATCGATAGAACGACAATTACTATACTTATTACTTTTATTATTATCAATCTAACTCATATTATTAGCCATATTATGCTTATATGATCGATAGAACGACAATTACTATACTCATTACTCTTATTATTATCAATCTAACTCATATTATAAGCCATATTATGCTTATATGATCGATAGATCGACAATTACTATACTTATTACACTCACTGTTATCAATCTAACTCATATCATTAGCCATATTATGCTTATATGATCGGTAGAACGATAATTACTATACTTATTACTCTTACTATTATCAATCTAACGCAT